>NC_079459.1:2058830-2206330 GCF_903798145.1 Danio aesculapii
TTTAAGACAGAATCATGCCATATTTAAGTCAGAATCTAATAATATTTAAGTCTGAATCATGCAATATTGAAGTCATAATCTGACAATATTTAAGTCAGAATCGGACAATATTTAAGTCTGAATCATGCAATATTTAGGTTGGAATCGGATAATATTTAAGACAAAATCGTGACATATTTAAGTCAGAATCGATCGATATCGAAGTCAGAATTGTGCAATATTTAAGTCGGAATTTTGCGATATTTAAGTCAGAATTTTGCGATATTTAATTTTGAATCTTGCGATATTTAAGTAGGAATTGTGCGATATTTATGTCAGACTCTTGCAATATTTTAGTCAGAATAGTTTTTCGACAAATTTTTACAATGTTAAATGTTTTACTTTAATTTGATCTAAAAATTGTAAATAGTTAAAATTTTTGCACCATCTTGGATTTTGTGATTACTGCAGTTTTACTGCTAATTTCTCTCAATCAGGACAAGAACAAATGTTTAATAAGTCACAGTATCGCAGTGATACTAAAATAAGAGTATGACAAGGACTCCAGTTAAAATGTGTAACACAATTGATATGGGCAGTGTGAGCTGGATAAACAGCACAGAGTGCGTTTATATACTGTGTGTGTGTGTGTCTACAGGAGATGTGTAAATGTGAGTGTGTCTCACTGCTCTCTGGTTAATGTCGGCCCCGCGCCGTGCCATCATGTCCACCGTCTCCACGCGACCTTGCTTCGCTGCCCAGTGGAGCGCCGTCTGCAGCACACACATATGAACATATACACACACATTAACATACACAAACTAATACACACACAGCACTGTCAATCACAGCACTGTCAATCACAACGCTGACAGCTCCAGTCTGAGCAGCATGTCAGAGTTATGTTTGTAATACATACAGTATGAAACAAAAATACAGCATGAAACCTAAAAAACCTAAAACAAAATATCACATTTAGTATTTTTTAATACCACATTTGAATTCAAGTCGGAATTGTGTGATATTTAATTCTGAATCGTGCGACATTTAAGTCGAAATTGTGCGATACTTAAAGTAACAATTGTGTAATATTTAAGTCGAAATTGTGCAATATTAAGTTGGAGTTGTGCAATATTTTATTCATAATTGTGCAATATTAAGTCAGAATTGTGCGATATTTTGATTCGTAATTGTGCGATATTAAGTCAGAATTGTGCAATATTTTATTCATAATTGTGCGATATTTTGATTCGTAATTGTGCGATATTAAGTCAGAATTGTGCAATATTTTATTCATAATTGTGCAATATTAAGTCAGAATTGTGCGATATTTTGATTCGTAGTTGTGCGATATTAAGTCAGAATTGTGCAATATTTTATTCATAATTGTGCGATATTAAGTCAGAATTGTGCGATATTTTGATTCGTAATTGTGCGATATTAAGTCAGAATTGTGCGATATTTTGATTCGTAATTGTGCGATATTAAGTCGGAATTGTGCGATATTTTGATTCGTAATTGTGCGATATTAAGTCAGAATTGTGCGATATTTTGATTCGTAATTGTGCGATATTAAGTCGGAATTGTGCGATATTTTGATTCGTAATTGTGCGATATTAAGTTGGAATTGTGCGATATTTTAATTTGTAATTGTGCGATATTAAGTCGGAATTGTGCGATATTTTGATTCGTAATTGTGCGATATTAAGTCGGAATTGTGCGATATTTTGATTTGTAATTGTGCGATATTAAGTCGGAATTGTGCGATATTTTGATTCGTAGTTGTGCGATATTAAGTCAGAATTGTGCGATATTTTAATTTGTAATTGTGCGATATTAAGTCAGAATTGTGCGACATTTTAATTTGTAATTGTGCGATATTAAGTCAGAATTGTGCAATATTTTGATTTGTAATTATGCGATATTAAGTCAGAATTGTGCAATATTTTAATTTGTAATTGTGCGATATTAAGTCAGAATTGTGCGATATTTTAATTTGTAATTGTGCGATATTAAGTCAGAATTGTGCGATATTTTTATTCGTAATTGTGCGATATTAAATCAGAATTGTGCGATATTTTTATTCGTAATTGTGTGATATTTTAATTTGTAATTGTGCGATATTTTAATTTGTAATTGTGCGATATTAAGTCGGAATTGTGCGATATTTTAATTTGTAATTGTGCGATATTAAGTCGGAATTGTGCGATATTTTAATTTGTAATTGTGCGATATTAAGTCAGAATTGTGCGATATTTTAATTCTTAACTGTGCGATATTAAGTCGTAATTGTGCGATATTTTAATTCGTAATTGTGCGATATTAATTCGTAATTGTGCGATATTTAAATATAATTTGTTTTGTATTATAGGATATATTGTCTATATTCACTGAGAATTTATATTCAATTACACTCACACAAACGATATATATTAAATAACTTTAGCGAACTATAATACCCCTTGCGTATTGTAAAAAGCTCAAATAAAGTCATAATTTATTAACGAACTGGAGAAACTCATATGGGACACAACAATGAAGACTATATTTGATATCGTTTTTCTTTTATCTCTTGTAAGCCAAATGATGGTTCAGCATACTTACGAACTTCAGGTGCGAGTGAAGGGTGTTTTTGTTATTCACGGTGCGTGTCGGAGTTTCCCGGAGCGGGACGGAGAGAGAAAGCAGAACACAACATGAGTAATAGGATAACAGCACTCTTTTGGGCCTTGTCTCTCTCCATAGTGTCCATTGAGCGTCTCACACCGGTGTGTTTGAGCAAAAGCTCAGGCTGTTTCTCCACATTCAGCGCAGCGCCGCATCAAAGCCGGAGCCCAAAGCTTTTGTCAAACGCGCCGCCCCGATTCCCAGTTTATCTGCTCCAGATCACCAGCAGACTTTAACCTATCCTGAGCCGATTAGCCGAATGCTTGATTTCAGCCTCACAGAAACTATAGCAACCTGTAATCTGCACATCCAAACGCTGCGTGTGTGTGTGTGTGTGTGTGTGTGTGTGTGTGTGTGTGTGTGTGTGTGTGTGTGTGTTCATGCAGGAGCTGAACTTTTCCTCATAAACCACCGCTTCACACACACACACAGGTGTTGGTTTTGGTGGTTTAAGAGGACTCTGCATAACTGTGTTTTGCTAGTTTATGCTATGTTAGTTTTTTCTGTGGGGGAAAATAGAGCACCAGGAGAAAACCCACGCCAACAGGGGGAGAACATGCAAACTCCACACAGAAATGCCAATAGCCCAGCCGGGACTCGAACCAGCAACCTTCTTGCTGTGAGGTGACAGTGCTAACCACTAAGCTACCATGTTGCTCTATATATATCATATCATATATTGAAAAATGATCGTTGTCGTGATAATAGCGTATGCAATATCCTTATTGCCCATGTGTGCAATACATTAGTGTGGTGTATGCCTAGAGCTGATAATCAACACTAACGCTGAGAGACGAGAGGGGAAACTGACAATAGCTAATAAGAATCAGAGGTTTCCAGTCATTCATGGTGTTTTAAAATTAAAATGTTTGCACCTTGACATAGCTTTTTATTTAATTAGCTCAGAAATATATATATTACCTGTTTATTTTAGCATTATCAATGTGTTTTATTAATGGCTGATAACATCATTTCGTCACCTTGGATTTATAAGCTTCTCTCTGCGTTCTGAATGATTTTGAGATATTGAGCTTCAAAGTTTTTGTATTCCATATAGTAAACAATATGTGCGTAACAGCTCTCTTTCATACTTTAACATGACAGAGACCCTAAATGTGCTCTAAACGTAAATGATTAAAGTTCTCTTACATTTGCCAGTGAGAGTAAATAAACCACGGTAAATGCAGATAGAAGCTTCTCATTCTGAAAAGGCATCTTCCACTTGGAATTATAAGGTTCAGCCTGGCAGATCATTCATTAAAGCTTCACTTTTCAAGAAATACAATTAAAAATATATCTAATCTGGTGCTGTAACAATACCATGAAGCTTGAGAAAGTCACATTTTTGCTTTCTATAATATTTATTTCAGGTTTTAGGATGAATATTGTTTTCAAGACTGCTAAATATAAATAATAATTTATATAACTAATATGTTTTTATTTATTAAATGTTGTGTTATATGAATTACTGAATTATATTTATTGAATTATATGCCCCATGAATTAAATTATTTGCCCCTTAAGGCTTAATGTTAAATTTAAAGACTTTAAAAGAAAACAGACGATGAGCAAATGAGTTTAATAAACACTGAAAAGGTTTTACTTGTTTTATATATATATATATATATATATATATATATATATATATATCAGTGGTGTAGTCGGGGCTATACGCACGTATTCTCAGTATGCCTACTTTTTTTCTCTAGCTGTTTGGGTATTACGACTTCTGAGGATCAATAATTGCGTGTACCCTCGATATACTCACTTGTTTTGCTGATTAGACTTGCCTATTTTACATGTATTCGCATCCCTTAACTGAATACCAAATGTTTTTTTTAACTCTCATCTTAATTTGTTGCAATTGGTGTATTTTTATTTATATTTTGCGCCATTCCCCGCCCCCTGACGACAACAGCAGCTGTGAGAAAATTTCGGGAGTTTTTCAAAGTCAACTGAATGATGTCTCGCTGAAACGTTCAGGTAAAATGATAAAACAGCATGGGCGGGTTGGGTGGGTAATAGTACACCACTTTTTTTTTTTTTTTGGACTACACCACTGATATATATATATATACACACCATGTATACACAAATAAAAAAATTCACATCTAATATAGAAATGTTTTAATATCTGTTTCTTTTCAACAGTGTAAAGTTTTACATTTCGCCTCAATGTCAAAAAAAGCTTCTAAATCTTCACATTTACACACTTCTCAATTTAGTGTGTCGCAGCATTATTTAGTCGACTCTGGTTTTGTGTGATTTTGTCTTTCTGGTG
The DNA here is from genome assembly GCF_903798145.1 of Danio aesculapii. Classification (NCBI taxonomy): domain Eukaryota; kingdom Metazoa; phylum Chordata; class Actinopteri; order Cypriniformes; family Danionidae; genus Danio; species Danio aesculapii. The sequence continues at coordinate 2,063,758 of NC_079459.1, forward strand.
TGTCAATAGAGCAGTCCGGCGAAACGACAAAGAAAGCTGATCCTGATTGGTCCTCATGCGTGCATTAAAAATGCTGATTGGCTCACAGAAAGAACCTTATAGAGCCAAGCTAGAGTTCGACTTTCTAGATAAACCGTTTTCGTTTTTTTAATAAAAAGTCTTAAAATGTAAACAACTTATTAAAAAAACATCCCATAATGTAAATAAGATGTCATTTAATAAGAATATGTCAATAACTCAATTTTGACAAACATGTCAGTTAAATTCTTATAATTCTAAGGTGACGATTCTGCAAGTGAGATATGTCGTAAGATCGCAATAATTTACAATATTGCGTATTTTTCCTGCATCAACAAACGTTTTCAATTCCATCAGTTTGATCAAGCCAAACATAAGTAGTGTCGTTTACATGTGTGGGGGCAAAGCCTGTGTGTGTGTGTGCCAGATGGAGGCTCTGTCTTTCACTGGCAGTGTGAAAGGACAGCTTATAGAGCTCCTCTGTGCTCCGGCTCAATAGAGTCGACCCTCACACACACACACACACATAAACACAAAGCCTGATGCTTGTCACCATATGGAGCTGTTTAAAAACCATCACAGACACACACACAAAAGAGCAACATTAACAGCCTCTTACAATGACATGACTGCTGAGATGACTCTGACACACACACACGCACACACACACTCTTTTTGACCCTACAGCTCAAATGTAAGGTTTGATGAGACTTAAAATGCTGAATATTTTAAATTTCAGACTGAGCTGGAGACGCTGGTTTAGCTTCAGGACTCTATGTTAGCTTTTGTTAACTTTTTTTCTTAAAGGCACAGTGCACCCAAAACTGAACATTCTGTCATCATTTACTCACTCTTCAGTTGTTCCAAATCAGTTTTGAGTTTCTTTCTTCTGTTGAACACAAAATAAGACACTTTGAAGAATGTTGCAAACCTGTAACCATTGACTTCCATAGTATTTGTTTTTCCTAATTTTTTTGAAGTGAATGGTTACAGGTTTACAACATTCTTCAAAAGATCTTCTTTTGTGTTCAACAGAAGAAAGAAACTAAAAGTAGAGAGTAAACAATGAGTTAATATTTATTTTGGGGTGAGCTATCCCTTCAATGTTCATGGCAACCCTATATATATATACCTGACAAAAGTCTTGTCGTGGATCCCAGTTGTGAGATCAACAAATAATAACTTGACTTTTAGTTAATCATTTGGAAAAGTGGCAGAAGGTGGATTTTCCCCATGAATCATCTGTTGATCTGCATCCCAATCATCACAAATACTGCAGGAGACCTACTGGAACCAGCATGGTCCCATGATTCTCAAAGTAATCAGTCAAGTTTGGTGAAGGAGAAATCATGGTTTGGGGTTACATTCAGTATGGGGGCGTGCGAGAGATCTGCAGAGTGGATGATCAACATCAACAGCCTGAGGTATCAAGACATTTGTGCTGCCTATTACATTACAAACCACAGGAGAGGGCAAATTCTCCAGCAGGATAGCGCTCCTTCTCATACTTCAGCCTCCACATCAAAGCTCCTGATAGCAAAGAAGGTCAAGGTGCTCCAGGATTGGCCAGTCCAGTCACCAGACATGAACATTATTGAGCATGTCTGGGGTAAGATGAAGGAGGAGGCGTTGAAGATGAACACAAAGAATCTTGTTGAACTCCTGCAAGAAGGCTTTCTTTGCCATTCCAGATGACTTTATTAATCAGTGATTTGAGTCATTGTAGAGATGTATGGATGCAGTCCCCCAAGCTCATGATGGAGTCAGACACAATATTCATTCTGTTTCCACTGCAGCATGACCACATATTCTATACTGGACATTATTGAAGGTTCAGTGACAAGACTTTAGTCTAAGCAGAGTCAGACCTTACTGTCCTAATCAAATCATTAATAATCAAGACATGATCATATTTTGTGGTAAAATAAGCGTAATCTAGAGGCCTTTGCCTTTCATATAAGCCACTTCTGATACCAAATGATAAACTAGAAGTCAAGTTATTATTTGTTGTTCCTAAAACTTGGATAGTCAAGACTTTTGTCAGGTAGTGTGTGTATATATAAACATGATCTGTATGAGCTCACCAGTATTTAATTCCTAAACATAACATATAATGAACAGCAAAAATCATGATTTTGTAAAAACGACAAAGTCGTGATTGACTAATAACGTCACCAATAAAACTTCATTTCTTGAATTGATGACAAATGTTAAGGTTCATCAAAAAAGCGGACAGCAGAAGTGATCAGATATTAAGCAGACTTCTATGATGATAATAATAATATACATATAATAATTAAGCTCATCTATGTTAAGCAGCTTTGACACAATCTACATTGTAAAAGCCCTATAGAAATAGACTACTTGAATAACAGTACTCGCTAAGTTATTTACAGTTAGTAACTAATATAAGGCCCAATTATAATTCCACCCCTTAGCCCTTCCCCTTACCCCTCGTTTTGCACGTTCACGTGAAGGGGTAGGGGTGACCCAATTCTCTTTAGCATGAAGGCGTAGGGCTAAGGGCAAGGCTAGATACCTCTTCATACTGAAATTTCTCAGGAACACACTTGAAACCAAGAGGCATTAAAATTTGGCAGAGTACACCATCTACAACGACAGGATCGCTGAACCCAGAAGTAAAGAGATCCGCAAATTAGTATTTTTTTTGTACAACAATACGATTTTTTACGACAAACAAACAAATGTTTTAATTTATTCATAACCGCGTTCATGTTTTACCGTGATGCTTTAAAAAACGCTAAAATAAAAACCACTAAATTTGGCGATCAATAATCTATAATAATAACTCCTACAGCAGTCCCACAACATTCTGACACTCGATGACACTGAAATCCCCTGTCAGAAATTTCAAGTGGCTGGGAATGAGCTTTTCACAGTGTCTGCTATAATGTTAGTGTTGTTTTCTTGTGTTTACACAGATGAATATGGCCACGGTGTAAATGCACAGTAGAGTTATGATCTTATCGCCACATTAGATCATTATGATAACATGATATATGCCTTAAGTGATTTCCTGAAGATAAACACCAGCAACTAAAGCAACTGGAATAACTACAGCAGTCGCCATCATCTGATCTCACATGAAGCAAGAGCTCACGATGACATCTGCTGACGTGTGCTGGTGCTGTCCCAATTCTTAGGGGTAAATTTCGAAGCCCTTCCTCTTCACACTCTGTTTCAAGGGCCAAGGCGAGGGGGTAGGGTACAAAAATAGAATTGGCATTGGCCCTAAATCATATTACTAAATTCATAAACAAAGGAAGTTCAACATAATCTTTCTGGATGCTCTTAGAAAAAAAAAAACATGCAGTAAAATGTCTTTAAAATGCTGTTAGTAATCATCAGCTATTGAGAAAATACTTTTAAAGGGATATTTTATATCCTTACAGTCTCTCATGTGACAAAATCCAGGCATATTTACAGTTCAGCGCTGTGATATGATTCTGTATAAAGATGATAAAGTGACGAGCTCTCCTTATCCTCAAACTTAAGCGTGAGTTTAATCCTTTTACAGCGCAGTCTGCGAGTCCTGCTCTCTGATTGGCTGAGAGCTGCGGTTCGGCCCTGAGGCGTCTGCAGCGCTGCCTGTTTGTTAAACTAATAACTGCCGTGTCATTACACTATAATTAGACACAATGATCATCTGTGTGTGTGTGCGTGTGTGTGTAAACAGAGCACTGTGTAACAGACACACACATTAGCATGAATTAAATAGCTCATCATTGCAATTATTAATGTTGAACAGGAGCATTGACGTTGGCCTGAAGCTGTAAGCCACCGTCACCATGTTTTTGGATGTATATCAATGAAATGCTGTGATTTATGTACACTGTGGTACTGTTTGCCAGTGATACAGGAATGAATTCAATTATTAGACCCAAAAATGAGTATATACACTCACCGGCCACTTTATTAGGTACACCTTATTAGTACCGGGTTGAACCCCTTTTTGTCTTCAGAACTGCCTTAATCCTTCATGGTGTAGATTCAACAAGGTACTGGAAATATTCCTCAGAGATTTTGCTCCATATTGACATGATAGCATCACGCAGTTGCTGCAGATTTGTCGGCTGCACATCCATGATGTGAAACTCCCATTCCACCACATCCCAAAGGTGCTCTATTGGATTGTGATCTGGTGACTGTGGAGGCCATTTGAGTACAGTGAACTCATTGTCATGTTCAAGAAACCAGTCTGAGTTTTCTAAGATATTTTCTTGGCACACTTTAGGCCCATTAGTACCAATTGAGCATCGTGTCAACGCCACAGCCTACCTGAGTATTGTTCACTGTACTCAAATGGCCTCCACAGTCACCAGATCTCAATCCAATAGAGCACCTTTGGGATGTGGTGGACATGAGATTGGCATCATGGATGTGCAGCCGACAAATCTGCAGCAACAGCGTGATGCTATCATGTCAATATGGAGCAAAATCTCTGAGGAATATTTCCAGTACCTTGCTAAATCTACGCCTCGAAGAATTAAGGCAGTTATGAAGACAAAAAGGGGTCCAACCATGGTACTAGTGAGGTGTACCTAATAAAGTGGCAAAAGGACAACACTGGATTATTTCATCATGGAAAATGTTGTATTTATAACATCACACTTGATTTCATATTGGGTTTTTTCATCATTTTTGTAGGCATTTACATTTTAAACAGTGACCCCTGTGCTAGGATAATGTGGGTGGTCAGTTTTATGTGTTTTTTAGTATGTTGCTATGCGGTTTCTAGGGTGGCTGGTCAAAAAAGGCCACCCAAAAGACTTTCGCCTGCATATGGCTTCTTCACGATGGGAATGCTTGCCTTAGCAAACACCGCTAATAAACCCAATATAACCCCATATAAGAGCATTAAAGAGTAAACTTACCCCCTGGAAGTCCAGTGAGCGCATCGAAGTGATTGAAGACAACATAAATCAAACATTGTTGTGGTTAGACCTGTGCAATATGATATATATATATATATATATTGTATGGACATAAAAAAGTCCATAGTTTCATATTATACTCTATTGTTCATTTTGTGTCACAAAATACCTTGTTTACATTAATAGTTTTTCATAATTTATATGAGCGTAATATTGTACGCCTTTACAAGTATGCAGACAGAAACATAAAAAACAGCACTGTGAGAAATTTGCAGTATAGGTTATTTTCAATCACACGGTTCTGGTGACCTGCAAAATTCAGATGGAGGGCAGGAAGTAAAAAAAACTAAATGGGAAACACAGAGGAAAGTCTGTATTTGTGCGATTTATACCATATTTCAAATGAGATATGAATAGAAAATCTGAACGTTGTATAAAAAGGTTTTACTGTGGAAATGACAGCTTCAAGATGTCTCTTGTATGGAGAATGGAGCCTCATGCATTGCTCAGGGGTGATTTATCCCTATTCAATTTCAACAGAGTCAAATATTAACGTTTCTTAGGGTCTCGTCTATAACGCTGATCTTTTTTTTTACTGGATTCAGCTCAAATTACTGGCTGGTCATTTCAGCAGCTTTATTTTCTTTTCTGAAACCAGTTGAGAGTTTTCTTGGCTATATTTGTAATCATTCTCTTGCCAAAATGTCCACCCTGGTGTCAGCTAATAATTAAGATTGCTGAATGATCACTAGAGATTTTAGCTGCTGTCTGGTCTTTCCATGCCTTTCTACACCTTCCTTCCTTCATGTGTTCAATACTTTTTCCCGGTGTTGTTTCATTTTTATCATAAATTACATAATTTCGGAACTAATTAGTTCTGTTTTCTTTGTATGTATGGATTACTTTTGTTATTACTGATGTCTGGTGAAAATTTCAAGTCAACAGCACCTTTATAAATATGTTTTCTAAAAAAAAGTAACGCGTTCAATACTTATTTTACCCACTGTATAAAAATTATTAATTAATTGAACTTAGAGTACTAAAAAATTACATTTGCTGCTCGTTCAAACTATGTATCTAAAATGAGTTGAATTAACACAATGCTGACAGGGTTTTTTTTGTGGGGTTATCCACTTAGTCCACTTAATTTTGTAAAAACGGTTAAGGTAACATATTTTGTGTTGGGACAACATGAAGGAATTGTTTGGAAACCCGGCTTTTTTTACAGCGTACACCCATTTGCTGCTCGCTTTATGCATCTATGTATCATCCTATGTATCTGAAATGAGTGGGAACAACATAATTCTTCTTTTTTCTTGGGGACGACTTAATTGTTTCATATTCAGTCAACTTAAATTTGTAAATATTATTAACTTAATCGATTTGTGTTGGGACAACTTGAAAGTATTGTGTGGAACCCTGCATTTTTACAGTATATATATATATATATATATATATATATATATATATATATATATATATATATATATATATATATATATATCATTATCAGGATATGATATATATGTCATATCGCCCAGCCATAGTGCACTTAAAATACTGTACAACAAACTCTTCTACATGGGATCTAATGAAAAAGCGACTCTAAAGAGAACGGCTAATCCAATTCTACCTACACCAACACGTCACACATCCAAAGTTGATCAGCATTGTTAAGAAGCTCAGGCTAAAACGAAAAAGCAGATCTGGGTCCACAGATTAGCATCCACACAGGGGGATTACGGACACCTACTCCCGTTTCAAAGCCTCCGCAGTGTTTTGAAGTTTTTTTCTGAGAAACTGTGAGTCTAAAGGCTAAACTCTCATTTGGTTCCTGTGGGATCTTCTTCAGCTTAATCCCCAGATCCTGGCCTCATCTTCTCTTGTTATTCGATCACCCTCAGATCAGTGACTATGAACAGCGCCTTCATTAATTTCTCTTAAGAAGATTAGCGAGCCCTTGGATGTTATTGTTTGCAAATCTGATTTCCCCGGTGTCGTATTCTAGTAAACAACTGCATTGCGATGGATGCGGCTGACCAGCAGGCGACTTAACTCATTTACAAAGCACACAAGTTACGCCGAGTTCAGACTGCATGATTTTAGCCCCGATTTTGACTCGCCAACAAGTTGAGAAATCGGCGACATATGCCTGAAATCACAGGTAAATCGGCGCTCGTTCACATGAGTAACAATCACACAATGTGAACTAGCAAAGACGTGACCTGAGAGAATCAACGATCAGTCGCTAACACCTGCCAGATATTTAGCATGCTAATGATTTGACCTGTCAGCGAATCAAATCATGCCGTGTCAAATGTGTTCTGATTAAAAATAACATCGGCGATCACCTACAGCCAACGACAGAGCAGCATCCACTAGTGTGGGTATCTGCAGGCCAGCAGGAGGATGGGGAGAAGTCAAAAGTGCTTCTTTTCTGGCTGTTTGGTCCAAGAAATGAAGGAAAAACTAGTGTAAATGAGTCATGAGCACCCGTGCCTGTTTGACGTGTCATCTGAGCAATACCACAACCGATCGAAAAAGAAAATACGTTCAAGAGAAACTGCTAATTTAGCTTGTCTTTAGGAAAAACTCACTTCATTTAGACTTTATATTTCTGAAAACAAGACAATATGTTAGGCTAGTATGTTGGACTAGAAACAAGACTCATTTTTTAATTAGCTCAATAACGTTCAACCTTTATTTAATTTACACAGGTTACATTTATATACAGTATAGTATTAGATTCGATTATATTATTCAGTTTCATCCCTGAAAACTACTGTTAGATACACGAAATATAGAAAAAGCAGTTTATTTTAATAGTATAATTGCTAAATTGTATTCATTCGTGGCTTTTGCTTATCGTCTGTTTATTACTAAACGCATCATATAGTGAACTGGACTGAAACCGTGACCCTAAAAACAATGATACAAAGCAAACCGATAGCAACTGTGAACCACTGCACTAACATACTAACTATACTATGACATTTTACTAATGCTATGACATACAAGCAGGATTAATGTATAAGAAGGTTTTCTGTGAGCTCTTCTAGTGACAAAAATACAAGCAGTGTGGACGGGAATACAGTGTGCTGGTACTCACTGTGATGAAGTCCTGCAGGTGTGAAAATAAAAAGCAAATGAGTGTAAGGAGATACTAGACATCACCGAGTACTGAGGTTGGGTACCAATACCAATGTATACCTATGTATACCTTTTGTTCCGCTTTGAAGTGAGGACCGTAATGTCTCTGGTGCTGGTGTTTACTTGTTATCCAGCTCGACAAGCATTACATGAAACATTCAAACTGAGCTTTGGTGCTTTAGCTGGCGCTGAGCCAGAGAAAGACGTGTCATATTATCACGATCATGCAATGTTTTTAACCACCCAATGCTTATTTTATGAATTAGACATGTAAATACACACTAGTACTAGTAAAACAATGCATTTAGAGTTAGTAAAACACACAGGAAAGTCTGTGGAAGTCGTAACAATCCATTCAAACAGAATCTGCTGATGTGTCTGATCAGATACATGTAGTGAAAGTAACAATAAAGTTCAATCTATACTTCTCCCAGCTGGCCAGACACTTGCTGGCATGTAATTTGGGAATAACTGATGAATTTACGTGCTGAATCCTGCGTGTTCTGCTTTTATGAATGAGGCAAACGAGCGGCCGCAAATAAACATGGCGACGGCCATCTTACGTTATAGATCACGATCAAAATCATTTAAACATCAAAACACACTCACATGTTTTTGTGAGTTGGAATATCAGGTATCTGATGACATGACGAGCAAGCGTGTAAATAGTTTGTATTAAAGCTGAAAAGCATAATAAAAGAGATCCATCTGTCATACAGCGCTATTGTGGCTGCGGTGTGTCATGTGACAAACCTGACGTGTCGCCACGAAAACATTAAGGATGAACGTTCTGAAATAATGATCGTCTAACAAAACTCACTCCCGGGGCCAGATCGAGTCTGTTAAACTCACCAGTGAAAGAGTTACAACAGTAGTAAAGCAGCGGTGGTGGAGTTACTGTGCACTCTGCATTGAAGACTGAAGACTGGATCATTCATATTGTCATCTGTTGTCATGTAGAGCTGCACTGCTAAAAGCTTATCTTACTTGGTAATTTAGTCTCGTTTCCAGTCTGAATATCTCACAAATCCTAAATCAAGAACAGACAAGAAAAATGGCATGAGAAAATGAAGTGATGCCAGAGATTATATCTCATGAACATTGTTTTTCTTATCCCATTGGCAAATAATTTAGCTTGTTTGAAGCAAACAATCATTTAATTTTTAGGTGTTTTTTCAGAAAACAAGACATAATTACTCATGCTACTTCATGTGTCTAATATGCATCTTGATTAAGATTATTTTAGATATTTGGATTGAAAACAGGACAAAACTACTACGTTACTTTTTATCATTATTATAATTATTATTATAATTATTATTATAAAAGCTCAGGGATGTTCAAGGACAACATGTGTGGACTTTCTAAAGATTTTAGTTCTGTTTTTGAATAAAGCGTTGAAAACAAATGCTTTTTGTATCCGATTCATTGATTAAGAAAATAATCGACAGATTAATCGATTATTAAAATAATTGTTAGTTGCAGCCCTAGTTGTTTTCATTGGATTTGATACCACACACCAAATATAAAAAAACTTGGTAGGTGCAGAGAATAGTGTCAAACAGCCACGTGTGTGTGGAATATCCTGCTGCAAAATTCGGCTCAAAGTTCGACACGATGGGAATAGTTTGATTGCGATGTTTACATGTGTTGCACTTCAATAATGATACTAAAATCGTAATTAATAATTATAATAGTAATAATAATTTACATAAGGTGCTTTTTTAATGTTCCTGTTTTACATGTTATAGCACATAGTTAGATTAACGTCATTACGTCACCAATTGACGTTAGTTTCCTACAGCGTTTCACACAAGTTTGTGTTCGCCATCGCGCCATATGTTGCCCTTTCATTTTGAAGTTCAACTGCAGTTAATTTTTCACACTGTGTGCAAACAGACAATAGCAGATATAAATTCTCCAGCAAAAGGGCCACCTCTGACATTTCATTCAACAAACTCACTTCAAACTCATAATGTCCATTTCTTCTTGGATTTGCACCAAATATGTGCTCTTGCTTTAAGCCAGGGGTCACCAATCACGGTCGTGGAGGGCCGGTGTCCCTGCAGGGTTTAGCTCCAACTTGCCTCAACACACCTGCTTGACTGTTTCAAGAATACCTAGTAAGACCTTGATTAGCTTGTTCAGGTGTGTTTGATTAGAGTTGGAGCTAAAATCTGCAGGACGCCGGCCCTCCAGGAACAAGTTTGGTGACCCCTGCTTTAAGCCATTCTCATTAGTATGTCATCAACCACCTGACAACTGCTCGTGTATGGACTATCCTGTTGCAAAATGAAGAGGAAAGTCCTACATGGTGGTAATAGTTTGATTGAGGTGTTTACATGTCTATGATGCACTTCAGTAATGCCAATAAAACGGGAATATTAAGAAAATGTCTTACTTCCATTCCCATTTAGATCGATTATGACTTTAGTTGGATTAAGATCACCAAAAAAAAGTAAAAAAACAGTCACTGACGCACAAAATCAAACACGGTCAAAGGATGAACCACACAAAGTCACACACACTCAAGCGGCGAGGATCCACCAGGGAGTCTGATTGGGAACGAGGCGCTAATTAATTTGAGAAGCCGCTATCTGGCTCCGTATCTGCGTCTACGAACCGATGCTTCAAAACACAAAGAGCTTCATTTCCCCCAGAGACGCCAATGCCAAGTTCAGCCCTTTTCAATCCTGCCAGGCAATTCCAGCTGCGCCATTAAATCCACAAAGCCAAATGTAATTGATTGATAAGGGCCAGAGATTAACCTGAGTTTTTGTCTCTCAATCGTGATGGCCGCAGAAGATGCCGTCCTATCCCATCAACACCAGCGCCGTTATCTGATGCCGGCTAAGAGCATTTGGCCATTACTGTTGACCTGAAAGGACCACCGAAAACCTCCATCTTTGACTGGCACGATCTGATGAGAGTTTCCCAATCTTATCTTTGAAAGACAATGAAGACGCGCTCGCAGCTCGGAGAAGTGCATTGTGGGCTACAGGAGAAAACCTGCCTGATCTTTTGGAAACGTCCTGTTGTTGTCTACGTTAGCATCACTTACACAATGAAGCGCTCGGCTGTTATCTGCTAGCATGCTAGTTGTGTTGGCGTGATTTAAAGTGTCCTCTGGTGGGAAACAAAAGTTGCGTGATGAGCCTGAATCTCACAGGAACACGTCCAGAATGACACAAAGATCCGGATGGAGATTGTGGGAAACGGTTGACTTTGAAAACTCCTGTAAGAGCTGTAAACACTGTTTGGCTGCCGGTTGCTGCTTTTAAAACACAGTATTTTGTGGCTTTTATGAGAGTAATTTGTGAGTTAGGGTTTACAAATCATGTGATTAACATTTTATAGTCAATATTTTCACTTTTATTTTACATATAGTTTTTTAAATTATCTATTTACACTCACCGGCCACTTTATTAGGTACACCTGACTAGTACTGTGTTGTGCTTTTGTCTTCAGAACTGCCTTCATCCTTCGTGGTATAGATTCAACCAGGTACTGGAAATATTCCTTAGAGATTTTGCTCCATATTGACATGATAGCATCACGCTGTTGCTGCAGATTAGTCGGCTGCACATCCATGATGAAGATCTCCCGTTCCACCACATCCCAAATGTGCTCCATTGGATTGAGATCTGGTGACTGTGGAGGCCATTTGAGTACAGTGAACTCATTGTCATGTTCAAGAAACCAGTCTGAGATGATTTGCGCTTTATGACATGGCGCATTATCCTGCTGGAAGTAATCATCAGAAGATGGAGACACTGTGGTCATAAAGGGATGGACATGGTCAGCAACAATACTCAGGTAGGCTGTGGCGTTGACACGATGCTCAATTGGTACTAATGAGCCTAAAGTGTGCCAAGAGAATACCAGTACACCACCACCAGCCTGAACCGTTGATACAAGGCAGGATGGATCCATGCTTTCATGTTGTTGAGAGCAAATTCTGACCCGACCATCCGAATGTGGCAGCAGAAATGGAGACTCATCAAACCAGTCAACGTTTCTCCAATCTTCTATTGTAGCCTCAGTTTCCTGTTCTTAGCAGACAGGAGTGGAACCCTGATCAAAGTCACTTAAATCCCCTCTCTTCCTCATTCTGATGCTCAGTTTGAACTGCAGCAGATCGTCTTGACCATGTCAACATGACTAAATGCATTGAGTTGCTGCCATGTGATTGGCCGATAACAAATTTGCGATAACAAGCAGTTGGACAGGTGTACCTAATAAAGTGGCCGATGAGTGTGTCAGAAATGCCACTGTTTTGGAAATAACCCATGAAAGCAGATAATTTTTGAGTAAAAAAAAAAGCTGCGTAATGATTTTTTATTTACCTAAAAAAAAAAAATATATATATATATATATATATATATATATATATATATATATATATATATATATATATATATATATATATATATATAAATAATAAAAACAACTGAATTTAGAAATAGTTTTGACAAATCTTTGTGCTTAACAAATGAAATGAAATATGTCGGCCAATAGACATCTTCAGTGGAGTGAGTTTCCACCGTTACTTCACCAAAGTAAAGGAGTAAAAGTAAAGAGAAAGTAAAGAGGCTAAATGTTCTTTATCCTCGCGCTGCAGATGCTCTGTTTAACTGTTTCCTCGCTAGTGAAGCGTTTAGTTTTCACACTTACAAATTCCGCCATGTAAATAGCAAATACACCAATGGTAGATGAGACTGTGATTAGTTTAATGCATGTTATGTTTAAAACACACCCATACCTCATTAAGAGGATAGGTACAACCCTGTTAGACCATGCGCCGCAAACTGTAATTTTCTGGTAGCAAAAGTGGTTTCACACACACACCCTTAATCCTATTGCACCATGTGCTTAAGACATCGAGCTTTGATTGTTTAAATAGAGCCCTAGCTGTGCATAAACCCTATACAGTTTTTGTATTTCTGGTAAAACCGATATCGTTAGCAGCGTCTACAGAGGTGGTAAGTGCTCTTGTCAGTATCTCTGTACGCTTCCAGCAGCGCCAGCCGTTCCTTGTCATCCTCGCTCGCCACGTAAATTCACTAAACTTGCTGGAAATTTAATAAGAGCTGCTGCTTTGGGCCTGACACCCGCGGAGCAGCGACCCAGACACATATGTGATGATTTACAACCAGACACGTATCCGTCTGCCACCTTCCCTCCGCTACGCTATGCTTTCCGTGCGCTAGCATCATCTTGCTCTTTGGGAAGTGTGTGTGTGTGTGTGTGTGTGTGTGTGTGTGTGTAAATGGCAGAATCCACAGCCTCGGGGCCAAAGGCTTCAGAAGTTAAGCCAATACAGGCCGCGCTCGCGTCCCAACAATATCTGGAAGTCGTCAGAGGGTTTTATTTTTCTTTCCTCTTCACCTTTAAAGATGACCCGCTCTGTTCGCATAGCACTATCAGGCAACAAAAACGCTTCTGGTCAAACAACAAGCCGTTCCTGTCCTAGCGCTTTCATCCAAGCTTCAAAAGAGAAACGCAATCCTCATCCTAATTAGCTTGACCCTCACAATGAGGAAACACTGCAAACACACAGATTCGGCACCGGCAGGAAGAGCGGTGCATTAGGATGTAATTGGATTACTTTTTTACAAGTAACTATATGTGAAGTGTTGCATTAGTGTTTAGTTTTTAAATATTTAGTTTCAGTTTTCTTTTTCAAGGTGAAGCACACTGCGTTCGCAGCTTCTTCAAAATACTTAATTAAAATGAGCTGAAACTACACAATTCTTGAGATTTTTTTGGAGGGACAACTTGATTGTTTTACGCTCGATCCACTTAAATTTGTACGCTAACTTAATCGAATTCATTGCATAAAACCCTGCGTTTGTCCCGCCGGCCTCACCTTTCTGCTGACGAGTGTTGGGTCCTGTTGCAGAAGCAGGTACAATGTAGTGGCGTTTCCCAGAGCAGCACAGCGCAGCCAATCCCGCTCTATGGGCTCCATCTGAACACGAGGAAAGAGCGACTACAAACAACACAAGAAAACAACGAATGAAGACAACCTGCTAGAACAGATGTTCACCAGAAGTTCAGCAATATACAGTAGTCAAGGACTCGTTAAGACAAGGTCTTGTTGCTAACTAATGCTGGTTTTAGTCTTATATTTATTTATCCTTGACAAACCCAAACCACCCACAGAAGCACACACAAAAAACAGCAAAAATGTTTCATTATCATTACCAAAAAAGATATCATTTTTTGTAAATATTGCAAGCCCTTAAAGGGCACCTATTTTACCCCTTTTTCAAGATGTAAGATGAGTCTTTTGTGTCTCCAGAATGTGTCTGTAAAGTTTCAGCTCTAAACACCCATCAGATTATTCATTAGACCTTTTTAAATCTGGGATATTTGAGCTGTTTGGACATTGTAGCTGTTTTTGTTGCCTGTGCCTTTAATGCAACTGAGCTGGTTCCTCTCGCCCACCGTTCCCACGTGCATGTGATAAACACATAGATAAACAGCATAGTGACAGACAATAATGAAGCAGATCTTCCTTACTACATTAAGAACTTTCCCAACAGATATTTGATGTGGAGTTAATTCAAGCCTTTCTGCAAATATGAGTCACACAGACACATTCAGCTCTGCACTGTTTTTGCACGCAAATGTGACAGGACACACGTTCATATCCACTGCTGTATGGATATCCGTTATGTTAATGTACAAAATAAACCTGATTTAACGTCCACAAACTGGGATTGAAGCATCTTCTTTTATAATTAATCCGACATGCGGCTGTGGTGATGAAGTAAAGACGGTAAAATCGCTTTAATTCGTTACACAAATGAGTTAAAAATGAGTTCAACTTGTGAAACTCATTCTCGATCATATTTGATGATGATTGATGATCACAGAGAGCTCAACAGATCTTTTAATAGTTGTTTTGCGCACGTCCTGTCTTGTTGATATGCTTATACGCGTTACTAGGGAGACATGTTAATACGTGGCTGTCAATCAATTCGGTGGGCGGGGAAACCGCACTCCTATGTCACGTTGCGGTCGGCCTCAAAATGGGAGGGATATGGATCCTATTTTAACGTCAGGAAACTTAAAAAACGACTTATTGTCTTAAGATCAGCCCATTATGTGGAGACTGTGGACACACTATACCTACACAAAGCTCTGTCCAAACAGCTAACAAAAGATGATTTTTATTATTGGTGCCCTTTAATATTGCCTATGTGAGGAGATTTTAATATAAATAATAATAATAATAATGCACACCTTAGGTGGTGATGTGATCACAACAATAGACACCTCAGGTGTGCATTATTTTCTTCTAATGCACTACAACAGCCTGTAGCGCTTTATTCCTCCACTGTTCAGATGCTGTATTTGAGAGGTTTTTGTCAAGCTCCTCCTGTGTAGCACTAGTTTCTTCCACATCTCCTCCTCCTCCTCCTGTTGTGTTTTGATGTGCTTTCTGTCAGTTGTTGCTGTGAAATAACTCTAATCATTCAGCGGAGTGATATGGAGCTGTAATGCGCTCAAAATCTGCCGGAACTACTTTAACTGGGCATTCAACTGACAATGGAGCCTTTTCACAAGACTGTCATTACCCGTTTAACGGTCATCGCTATCTTAAATCTTTGAAAGTTTTTAATATTTAGATTTTTTTTTAAACATATGCATATTTATATGTATTTATGCATGTATTATCTTATCTTTGCATCAAATTACAAAAAAACCCAACAACAACAAATGGCCGCTTATGTGAGGTGTATGAAAGGCAGTGTTTCTGAGGGCAGGACAGTAAATCTGACATTATTCTCTCTTCTGGTTGCTGTTATCAGTCTCACACTATTGTTTACCTTCTTCTGAAAGTCTTGATAACACCATCCTGGAGTTTTTCATTTATCATTTCAGCAAATAGGATAGTAAAATATTGTACTTTCCCATTCACTGTGCTCTGAGTTTACCAACTATGAAGACTTCTGCTGCTGAGAAACTCCCTAACGACACACCTTAGAGTTCTCATCAGCCAATCAGAGTCAAGCATTCATCAGCCCTGTGGTTTGCGCATAAGTAATACATTCCTGCGCTAAATAAGTCAGCAATAAAAGTGCCTTCAGCTCCGTCTAGCTTTGACCTCTCCTCACTTCTAATCTGCTGCCGGTTCCAGGCTGCCTCCTTCTAAACAGAACCAGACTGAGTTTCTTGTCACACTGATCAATGACCTGTGACCAAGTCTGAGGCCCCGCAGACACAAGGGCCCCGTTGTTCAATCCGACAGAGCGCATCGGGGTTCCAATACCCAGATAACACCGTCCCAGAGAAGAGTGGACGATCCCTGCTCCGCTAATCCTCATGTTTAGCACCTGTTTATGATATGACAAATTGAAACCCCCGGCGTGAAGGTCTTGACATTATTGCCTTTCTGCTCAAAACATTGATTCAACATGGCAACCGAAGGGCTGCCTATTGGAGCCAGGGGCCGAGTGTGGATATTGACATGTGTGTCTGATAAAAGACGAAGGAGCTGAGATACAAACTAGCACTGCACTATATGTGGTTTCCGCATCAACACTGCAATGCAACAACAAAAAATTGTAAATAGTATAGAGAGAATTAGCTTATTAGCATGAATTAGCATTTTTACCATGCATTTACCATTATTTAACATGCTGCTAGCACTTTTCTAGAATGAATTAGCCTGTTAACATGTTTCTAGAATGAATTAGCAGGTTGGTTTACCTTTGAAAAAAGTATGAATAGATCTATGTAAATAGCTTAACACGAATTAGCATTTTTACCTAGCATTGAACATAATTTACCGAGTATGAAATAGCATATTAGCATGTTTCTAAAATTAATTATGTTGTTTGCATGTTTCTAGAATGAATTGGCATGTTGTTCCACGTTTCTAGAACAAATAAGCATGTTGGTAGTACATTTGAAAAGAAAATGTGAAACAAATTAGCTTATTAGCAGGAATTAGCATTTTTACTTTACATTTACCATAAATTAACATGTCGTTACCATGTTTCTAAAATGAATTAGCATGTTGTTAGCAAGTTTTACAAATGAAATAGCATGTTGTTAGTATGATTCGAGAATGAATTAGCATGTTGTTTGCATGTTTCTAAAACAATTTAGCATGTTGGTTTACATTTGAAAAAAGTAGGAATCGATAGAATTAACTTATTAGAATTACATAACATTACATATTTAACATGCTGCTAGCACATTTCTAGAATGAATTAACATGTTGTTAGCATGTTTCTAGAATGAATTAGCATGTTCATACGTTTCCAGAGCAAATAAGCATGTTGGTAGTACATTTGAAAGAAAGTGTGAAAAGAATTAGCTTGTTAACATGAATTCGCATTTTTATCTAGCATTTAACATTTTTAACATGTTGCTAGCACATTTTTATTATGTAATAGCATGTTATCATGTTTCTAGAATGAATTTGCATTTTATTTGCATGCTTCTAGAATTATGTTGTTTGCATGATTCTAGAATGAATTAGCATATTGCTAGCATGTTTCTAGAATCATGTTGTTTGCATGTTTCTAGAAACAATTAGCATATTGCTAGCATGTTTCTAGAATTATGTTGTTTGCATGTTTCTAGAAAGAATTAGCATATTGCTAGCATGTTTCTAGAATTATGTTGTTTGCTTGTTTCTAGAATGAATTAGCATATTGCTAGCATGTTTCTAGAATTATGTTGTTTGCATGTTTCTAGAATGAATTAGCATATGGTTAGCATGTTTCTAGAATTATGTTTTTTGCATGTTTCTAGAATGAATTAGCATATGGTTAGCATGTTTCTAGAATTATGTTGTTTGCATGTTTCTAGAATGAATTGGCACATTGCTAGCATGTTTCCAGAATTATGTTGTTTGCATGTTTCTAGAATGAATTGGCACATTGCTAGCATGTTTCTAGAATTATGTTGTTTGCTTGTTTCTAGAATGAGTTAGCATGTTGTGCACACGTTTCTAGACAAAATAAGCATGTTGGTAGTACATTTGAAAAAAAAAAGTCTGAAAACGAACGAATAGAGAGAATTAGCTTATTAGCAGGAATTAACATTTTAATCTTGCATTTACTATAATTGAGCATGTTTCTAGCATGAATTAGCATGTTGTTAACATGTTTTGATAATTAATTAGCCTGTTGTTACCTTGTTTTGAGAATGAATTGGCATGTTGATTTTGCATTTGAAAAAAGTCGAAAAAGTATGAATAGATAAATAGATTTATCTAGACTTATATATTTAAAAATTCAAAGAAATTTTTTAGCATGTCGCTAGCATGAAATAGCATGTTAGCAAGTTTCTAGTATGAATTAGCATGCTGTATGCAAGTTTCTAGAATAAATGCTTATTATTGTTGCTAATAATCACTAATAATGATTCTTACAATTATCAGTGCTGGAAATATTTATTCTTACTTCATAATATCGTAGAAACCGATACATTTTAGTATACAAAGTTCAAAATAATTTGAATTTTATTAGCATTTTTGTAAATTATAGATGTATTTAAATGTTACAATTGCAAATGAAAGCTATACCTCCTCTGCGTCTCCTGTACAGTACAGAATGTGTTCGGCTTGCCAAATTAACATAAATCTTTGATTGCTAGCAGAGCGAGTTCCAACAGGGATGCAAAACGAGCTGTAATTGTCCGCCGCAAGACCATCGTAAGGGGTTTGCACATCGGATGAGCCACACCACGACACACCATGCATTTTAGAATTGTTAACATAGGTTTATATCAGGGTACACACACCAGTGCCGAAAGTCGGCGGCTGTCTGCGGTGCCCTGCTACCACTCAGAAGACTGTATTTCTGCCGCACCACAGAGCGCCATCTGAATAGTTTCATTTTAAAAACATGTTAATGTAAATGGTGAATTCATTATTTGTTAGGTATTAGCTCTACATTAATAGACATTAGTAAGCAGTTTATAACTGCAGATACAAATGCTCTATTCTTGATTATAAGCACATGTATAATGTATTATATGCATGCATATTTTGGTGCATTTGAACAAACAAATTTATTAAACGAATATATTTATTAAAATATTATTTTAATCACCAAACGTAATTAGAAATACAAAGATAATATAATTAAATTCTGCAAAAATAAATATAATCTACAAAAGTGTTGAGATTTTGACTAATTTTTGGACCGTTATCATCAGCTATTTTGATAGATTAGCTCCAGATTTAGATTAGTCAGAGCTGAAGCCAATGTATGAACACATTGTAAAGCTTCCTACAGAACATGTTAGTTTAAATGAGAGGTGAACTCGTATATGCTGAGCACTGTATACATGCAAAAAAAGCTAAATATTGCAATGTAAAAGTGTTTTCCAATAACGTGCAGCCCTAATTCAAACCCTTAAATAAACAAACAGATCACAGAGGCAATGTTAGAAACAAACAAAGCCAGAACCAGTAGAGGAAGAGGAGGTTTCGTGACCTCTGACCCCGTGTTAAAGGCAGAGCGTGCAGAAAGACGGAGGAAAGGGCCTGCTGATCAAAAGAGCTGACAGATGAAGGCGAAGGTCTGCGTGACCTTGACTCTTAAACTACAGCCGAGTCTCCAGACGAGAAAAAACACCCTGACTAGTGAGATAACACTAATCAAAGACAGCTCATTAGAAAACAAGCACAATCTGAGTGAAGCGTCACATCCAAATGTGGCGTCTGATGGCTCAAGGCACCAGAGAACTGTAGGGAAGAAATGAACTGTACAGTGGTTCAAGGCTGTAGTACTCCACTACAAAATAATATCAGACTGATGGAGTAAAAACGCTCCATAAGGGTGGCTCGGTGGCTCAGTGGTTAGCACTGTGGCCACACAGCAAGACGGTTGCTGGTTTGAGTCCCAGTTGGCGTTCCTGTGTGGAGTTTGCATGTTCTTCCGTGTTCCTCCGGGTGCTCCAGTCTCCCCCACAGTCTAAACACATGCACTATAGGGGAATTGAAAAAACAAAATTGGCCGTAGGTGTTTCCCAGTGCTGGGTTGCAGCTGGAACGACATCTGCTGTGTAAAACATATGCTGGAATAATTGGCGGTTCATTCCGATGTAGAGACTCCTGATGAATAAAGGGTCCAAGCCGAAGGAAAATGAATAAATGAATTATTATTATTATCTTCCTCAACACATAGGGGGCGCCATTGTATGTTCACCAATGGAAACTGGTGGTCATGTCTGGTACTGCACCCAAACAAAACACTACTGAACGCTCGTTTTTTGAGATATCAACTTGAAATTGGGAAGGTAACTTGTTCAAATATTTAGCTTTTGTTTTCAGTCTATTTTAGGCTAAACGGGTTTGTAAGATACATATTTATGTACAATAATCATTTAAATATGTATTGTTTTATTACTTTCATAAACAAAGGCACATACCTTCTTTAAAATAAGACCAAGCATAAATCCATACACCAAACATAGAAGATTGGCATTCATTTAAGTTTATCTTGTAATTTTCATGCCTATCTTAAAAAATGGGACAACATTTAAGGGGTTAAAGTTGAAACACCCAGCTGAAGTCAAAATTATTCGCCCTCCTGTGAATTTATTTCGATTTATTTTTTTCAAATATTTCCTAAATGCTGTTGAACAGATTCAGGAATTTTTCACAGTATTTCCTATAATATTTTTTCTTCTGGAGAAAGTCTTATTTGTTTCATTTCGGCTAGAATAAAAGCAGTTTTTAATTGTTTTAACCCATTTTAAGGTCAATATTATTAGCCTCTTAAGCAGTATTAGTTTTGGATTGTCTTCAGAACAAACCACTGTCATACAATGACTTGCCTAATTACCCTAACTTTACCCTAATTAACCTAGTTAAGCCTTTAAATGTCACTTTAAGCTCTATACTAGTATCTTGAAGAATATCTAGTCTAATATTATTTACTGTCATCATGACAAAGAGAAAATAAATCAGTTATTAGAGAGGAGTTATTAAAACTATTATGATTAGAAATGTGCTGAAAAAAAATCTCAACATTAAACAGAAATTAGGGAAAAAATATACAGAATAATTCTGATTTTAACTGTATATATTCTGTACATAAATTGAAGATAACTCAATAATATAGATCAATTAAAATATTCTACATCAGATTTATAATAACGCATATGAACTGATGAAACATGAGAGAAGGTGGCTGCGTGTGAACGTCACACAAACGCGTCCCATGATGCTGAGGAAATTCCTGCTGTGAGAGGGCAGACCCCAATAACAAGATCTATAAAAATAAGGGTGACATCCTGCAGCTACAGTCAACAAACAGCGGATGATTGATGAAGACAAACTGTTGCGGTGATGGACATTGTGAGATATTTCTCCAAGACGGGCTGTCTTGCGTCGGACACATGAAAGAGCCTGAAGTCTGCCTCTCAGACGGATCAGATGTCTGCGCTCCAGCTGTTTTTTTTTTTACTTGTTTTCTTCAGGTTTACATGTCTCAAAAGTCTCTAAAAGTCTATTATGATTGGAAAACCATGTTGGCGTATTTATAGGGGCTATATGTAGGAACTATTATCTGCTTTTTCATTGCTAATGTATGAACAGCTTGTAATGAAAGAATGAAGTAATATTACTTCTTCAAACCTAAAGTTGAACGGGTTTCTTAAAAGAACAGTACTTTATTATTGGAATTAGGCTCATTTCACAGCTCCCCTAGAGTTAAACAGTGGAGTTTTACCATTTTTGAATCCATTCAGCTGATTTTTGGGCACTTTTAGCTTAGCTTAGCATAGTTAATGGAATCGGATTAGACCGTTAGCATCTCACTCAAAACATTCAAAGTAAGAGTTTTGATTATTTTCCAATTTAAAGCTTGACTTTTTGTAGCTACATTGTTTACTAAGACCAACAGACAACAAGGTGAAAGTTTTTAGGTCGATATGGCTAGGAACTAAACTCCCAAACAAAAAACTAAATAAAAATAAACACTTGAAAAACATGCTAAATCACGAATGAGCTAGGGCTGTGTAAGGTCTACATATACAGAAGTGTTGATGAACCAAACCCAGCATCCGGTGAACTCACATCAGCATGATCACGCTGAAGATGCCTGTTCAGACAGCAAATGCTAATGCGGAAACCGCCGATCTGGGCCGCTAGCTCTGTTAGCGCTGACAGAAAAAAGACAGCCGGGTCAGAATCCCGCTCGCCGGGAGAGCAGATACCAAATCAGCAAGTTTTCTGCCCTTTGTGTGGACACCAGGGATGAGGAGAAACATGCTGAAGCTCAGGCTACATACAATACAGAAAGGCAGATTAGCATAGCTTAGCTAAACCAATTCTAGTAAATTTGCTGGTTATACAAATGTAAGTCAATGCACCAAAATGAATGGTTACTACAATTTTATTAATTTTTGTAGGTACACTAAATTTCATTGTATTTACTCATTTTTAAGGTAAGAGCTTGCAATCAGCCTATATGGGCTGAACTTAAATAAATTAAGTTGAACATTACTATATTTAATTTGTGTAAATTCAGCCCGTATACATTGTTTGCAACCACATACATTAAAAAGATTAAATAATGCAATAAATAATTTTTTTAAGTTTATACTTAAAAATAAACCAGTTTTTAATAGTAAAATTGCAGTAACCATGCATTTTACGTGACAGTTCTTGAATGGCCCAGCCAGAGCCCTGACCTAAACCCAATTGAGCCAACCCAATACATTTGTGTAGCATTTTACTACAATTACCATGGTTAAACTATGGATAGATTTGCAATGCCAGTTAATTTGTCATTCTCAGAGCGCCTATAATGTAAAGACCGATTTGTTGAGTTAAAAAAAAAAGCCTAAACTTGTTGCATTATAATTATTAAGTAAACCAACTATGCATAATTATAAAAGTTAAGTCAATGAGTTTACTGACAGTTTTTTGAATAAGTAAAATCAACTTATTGCTTTCAAGGCAATGGGTTTACTCACTTTTTAAAGTACCGAATTGCTTTTTACAGTGTATGGTATCTACAAATTAACCATAGCTTTTTAAATATGTTATTTACCATGGTTTTTGTATTAAATTTGTGGTTATAATGCGAGTCAATGCCAAAAAAACATTACCGCAATTTAGACAGATGCAAATGTTCAATAATTCAATATATCGTGGTAATTTAACTTTAACTTTTAACTTTAAAAGCTTTTATTATAATCTTGTTATGATGTTCAATTCTTAGTTAAAGCATAATAATGTGTTAAACTCAATTAATAGAGTAAATGATTAATGAATGTCTGGTGTATTTATTTTTACTATTATTAATATTGTATTACCCTGCGTTCATACCGAAAGTAATGAGAGCGTCAAAGTAGCCTGAAATTATTCATTTTATCAACGGGAGCCTTCGGCAATAAGTGGTGAGAAGCGTTGGTGTGAACGCACGGTAATTGAATCTGCTAACTAACATTTACTAATAAGACTTTATTGTAAAGTGTTTCCAATTGCGCTTTGTCATTCTTTTTCAACTTATTTTGGTGGTTAAAGTGTGTAGATTAAATAAATAAACTCATTATTTTTGTTATTATATAAGTTAGAGTCATATTTATGCAGCATGGGTCAACATTTGTAATGATATCGTTTACTGTAATAAAATCTTCGTTAATTATGACAATTCAATTCATTTTTATTTCTATAGCATTGTGTCAAAGCAGCTTAACATAGACGATTATAGTAAATTGAAACTGTGTCTGTCCAGTGATCACAGTTGAAGTTTAGTTTAGTTCAGTTCAGTGTGGTTTAATCTTCACTGCTGAAAGTCCAAACACTGAAGAGCAAATCCATCGATGCGCAGCTCCCCAAGTCCCATTCCAAGCAAGCCAGTGGCAATAAAACAATAAATTTTATACTGTTGATAAAACTGATTATTAAAAAAATGTTTAATTTTGGTAAGGGCAGAAGTCAAACAACAGAAAGGTGTAATTGTAGCACTAAAACTAATAAAAAATGAACAGATTGGATCCTGCTGACATGTTTTGCGATGCCTTCAACAATCTGCTCCCTCAAGCTGAGGTTATTTTCTTTTCTTTCTCATGTATGAATGAAGTATAGGTAAGGTTGAGGTCAGGACTCGAGCCCCGCTGAGAATTTACCACCCCAACATAAAATTAACAAGAGAAAGGAGCCGTAATTGGCAGGCCAGTTGGTACCCGGCTAATAAAGTTTACAGCAAAGTTAAAATGAACGTTTACGAGAGACAAACTCCCCTCGTTTATTCTGAAATTAATGTCTCGGCTTGTTTATGGCTCCGTTGCCTTCTGACATCCACTTTTTAAAAGAAACGCTCCCCGCGGCACGTTTATGATGTGCTTTATTATGTCTCCTCGAGATTCATGGGCAGAAATGCTCTGTGTTTGAATGTCGACACACAACTTAACTCAGTGGCTGTTGATTGTGTAATTTGCGTGGTCAATTCAAGTGCACTAATACGTTTCATCCTCATCCAGTGTTGGCGCTGTTTCTCTATTTCTATTTGTGACGTAAAATGTCTTTGCAATCATTGAAACCACACTTGTGTGTGTGTTTCTTATAGCAACACTACACTTTTGTTGGAAATAGGCTCATTTTACTGCTCTCCTACAGTTAAACAATGGAGTCTTACCATTTTTGGGTCTGGCGAGAGCACTTTTAGCTAAGCTTAGCATAGATCATTGAATCAGATTAGACCATTAGCAGCTCGCTCAGGACTTTCGAAGTAAGAGTTTTGATTATTTTCCCATTTAAAGCTTGACTCTTTTGTAGCTACATCATGCAGCCTACAATGACCAACAGAAAAGGTGACCTAAAAGATTTTTAGGTCGATATGGCTAGAAACTATTTCTCTCATTCTATCGTAATAATCAAGAAACTTTGCTGTTGTACCACAACTACAGCAATTAAATCAGTCCAAAATGAAGTTATTTTGTAGTCTTTCACAGAGACGTTACTTTCAGAATTACATAAATAGTCTAAAAGTGACAAACCTGACATTTCACTGTTAACCCAAGTGTCAGATTTGAGACCTATTAGCAAATAAGCCATGCCAAATTTTGACCAACTTTGATCTATTTCTCAGAAATTGTGTCACTGAGCTATTGTATGGCATTTATATTCTTGTCGCCTATCCAAGTTTGATGAACAATAAATAATAAGTTGACTTCTAGTTGATCATTTGGTGTAAGAAGTGGCTTATATGAAAGGTAAAGGCCTCTAGATTACACTTATTTTACCACAATAAAAGATGATCATGCCTTGATTATTAATGATTTCATTAGGACAGTAAGGTCTGACTTTGCTTAGACTAAAGTCTCGTCACTGAACCTTCAATAATGTCCAGTATAGAATATGTGCTCATGCTGCAGTGGAAACAGAATGAATATTGTGTCTGACTCCATCATGAGCTTGGAGGACTGCATCCAAACATCTCTGCAATGACTCAAATTACTGATTAATAAAGTCATCTGGAATGGCAAAGAAAGCCTTCTTGCAGGAGTCTCAGAGTTCATCAAGATTCTTTGGATTCATCTTCAACGCCTCCTCCTCCATGCTCAATAATGTTCATCTCTGGTGACTGGGCTGGCCAATCCTGGAGCACCTTGACCTTCTTTGCTTTCAGGAGCTTTGATGTGGAGGCTGAAGTATGAGAAGGAGCGCTATCCTGCTGAAGAATTTGCCCTCTCCTGTGGTTTGTAATGTAATGGGCAGCACAAATGTCTTGATACCTCAGGCTGTTGATGTTGATCATCCACTCTGCAGATCTCTTGCACGAGATGATATATATATATATATATATATATATATATATATATATATATATATATATATATATATATATATATATATATATATAATTTTTAATTATAATATTATTTAACTACACAATTGAAGTTTTTTTTTTCCAATATCTAGTATCTTGATGAACATCTAGTCAAATATTATTTACTGTCATCATGGCAAAGATAAAAGAAATCTGCTATTAGAAATAAGTTATTAAAACTATTATGCACAGAAATGTGTTGAGAAAAATCTTCTTTCCATTAAACCAAAATTGGGGAAAAAATATTCAGTAGGGCTACTTCTGACTTTAACTGTATCAGCGTGTATTATCTGTGTGTGTGTGTGTTAATGAGCTTCTGCTTGATCAATGCTGACGGTGAAGTTCACAGCTCAGGTGAGAGAAATGTCACCTCCACCTTAATTAAAAACACAAGCGTCCGCCGAGGGAGCCGTCCTTCATCTGGCAGCACGCTGATCTGGGACCAGCACTGTTTACACACACCAAAACAGCTCAAATACAGCTCAGCTCACCCGTTCTGACATAGTGAGGTGCGGATTATTGATTTACGATAACAGCAGGCCCTTCTGCGGGACAGTATGATGTAATGCCAGGCAACAGAAGCACGTCTGATATAAACATATACAGTTGAAGTCAAAATTATACGCCATCCTGTGTGCAAATATTTCCCAAATGATGTTTAATAGATTCAGGAATTTCTCACAGTATTTCCTATATTTTTTCTTCTGGAGAAAGTCTTATTTGTTTTATTTAGACTAGAATAAAAGCAGTTTAAATTTTTTTTAAAGCTTTTTAAGCTCAATATTATTAGCCCCCTTAAGCAATATTTGTTTTGGATTGTCTCCAGAACAAACCACTGTTATACAATGACTTGCCTAATTACCCTAAATAACCTAGTTAAACCTTTAAATTGCATGTTAAGATGAATACTAGTATCTTGAACAATATCTAGTCAAATACTATGTGCTGTCACCATGCCAAAGATAAAAGAAATCAGTTATTAGAAATGAGTTATTAAAACTTATGTTTAAAAATGTCCCCAGAAATTGGGAAACATATACAATAATTCTGGCTTCAACTGTACATATACACAGTTTTCATATGTTGCTTTAAAAGTGTCTGCTAAAATGATGTAATATTATATATGGGATAGTCAAAATAATGTAGAATGTAAATACAAAAATATTAAATGGATACATGAATGAATAGATTATGATTAAAAAACAAATCTGTTAATGCACTGCCCCTGATGCATACCTTAAGTTGAAAACACACAAATTTTAAATATAAAAATAGACACCTATAAATCAACCTTTAGATCTTTTTGATTACTCCAGGGTTAGATGGTTAATGCACTTCAATTATATCAATACATACTTATTCCTGTAATTAATTAATATAAAAGAAATTACGATAAATTACTTAAAAATAAAATAAAAATTGTAACACACTTTATGAATGAAAATGTGTATAAAAATCGTAACATTTCTAAATAAAAAATAAAATAAAAATCGTAACAAACTTTATAAATAAAAACAAATAATGAAATGACAATTCGTAGTTAACTATATGAATAAAAAATAAAAGAAAAATTGTAACAAACATTATAAATAAAAAATAAAATCAAAGTCGTAACAAACTTCAAAAAATCTAATTAAAATGTAACAAACTTTAAAAAACATTTAATAGAAATTAACAAACTATAAATAAAAATAAAAGAAAAATTGTAACAAACTTTATAAATAAAAAACAGAAGAAAAATCGTAACAAACTTTTAAAAAAATCATAACAAACTTTATAAATAAAAAACAAAAGAAAACTCGTAACAAACTTAAAAATATATAAAATACAATAAAAATCGTAACAAACTTTACAAATAAAACAAAAGAAAACTCGTAACAAACTTAAAAATATATAAAATAAAATAAAAATTGTAACAAACTTTATAAAAAAATAAAATAAAAATTGCAACAAACTTTATAAATGAAAATAAAATAAAAATTGTAACAAACATTATAAATAAAAAATAAAATAAAAATCATAAACTATATAATTTTTTTTATAAAAATCGTAACAAACTTTATAAATAAAATAAAAATTGTAACAAACATTATAAATAAAAAATAAAATAAAATTCATAAACTATATAATTTTTTTATAAAAATCGTAACAAACTTTATAAATAAAATAAAAATTGTAACAAACTTTATAAATACAAAATAAAATAAAAATCATAAACTATATAATTTTTTTTATAAAAATCGTAACAAACTTTATAAATAAAAATAGAATAAAAATTGTAACAAACTTTTTAAATAAAAATTTAAATCACAAAGAAATTTATAAATAAAAATAAAATTCGTAACAAACTTCAAAAATAAAATAAAAATGTTACAAAAATAAAACAAAATGGCATTACTACAGCTACACTGACTAAACCTTAAAATACAAAATAAATAATACATTTCAATATATTAAACATGCATATATTATATTTAATATTTGTATTGAAATAAAAACCATTATTAAAAAGTATTTTCTTATGCACTGATTAATTAAATTGACCTACCAGAACTGAAGACGCCGTGACGCTGCGAGTGTCGTCCTCCACATCGCTCTGTACAACACAACAAAAACACAATCAACACTCAACAACTTCTTCTTAATTAGATTTAATTGACATAAACTAGCTGTATTTTGAATCACGCTTTAACTTCCACTGCAATTGTAAATATAATGAAGTTTGGAATATTCATGACGTCACAACCACAAGCTCATTAGCATACGAGCATCCACATTTACATTTAAAGGCACAGTACATTATTAAAAACTGTTTTATGGTAAAGGCCCAAAAAGTCATGCTGTTTAAGAACGTGCTCAACAGCGCTCAAACGTTAGCGGGAAATGGACGTTTTTTAAATTTCAGTACCGATTGGTACCGTATTCCAGTATTGTGACAATCATACTATCTATACTGTATATAATATTGAGGTCTGGAGTCTGTGGAGGCCGTTACATAACTGTCTGTATATTATACTCTATATAATATTCAGGTCTGGAGTCTGTGGAGGCCATTCCATGACTGTCTATATATTATACTGTATATAATATTCAGGTCTGGACTCTGTGGAGGCCATTCCATGACTGTCTGTATATTATACTGTATATAATATTCAGGTCTGGACTCTGTGGAGGCCATTCCATGACTGTCTATATATTATACTGTATATAATATTCAGGTCTGGACTCTGTAGAGGCCATTCCATGACTGTCTGTATATTATACTGTATATAATATTCAGGTCTGAACTCGGTGGAGGCCATTCTACGACTGTCTGTATATTATACTGTATATAATACTGAAGTCTGGGCTCTGTGGAGGCTTTTCTATTACTGTCCGTATATTATACTGTATATAATATTCAGGTCTGGACTCTGTGGAGGCCATTCCATGACTGTCTGTATATTATACTCTATATAATATTCAGTTCTGGACTCTGTGGAGGCCATTCCATGACTGTCTGTATATTATACTCTATATAATATTCAGGTCTGGACTCTGTGAAGGCCATTCCATGACTGTCTGTATATTATACTCTATATAATATTCAGTTCTGGACTCTGTGGAGGCCATTCCATGACTGTCTGTATATTATACTCTATATAATATTCAGGTCTGGACTCTGTGAAGGCCATTCCATGACTGTCTGTATATTATACTCTATATAATATTCAGGTCTGAACTCGGTGGAGGCCATTCTACGACTGTCTGTATGTTATACTGTATATAATTCTGAGGTCTGGACGCTGTGGAGGCCATTTCATGACTGTATATAGTTTAAAATTCAGGTCTGGGCTTTGTGGAGGCTTTTCTACTACTGTCTATATATTATACTGTATATAATATTCAGGTCTGGACTCTGTGGAGGCCATTCCATGACTGTCTATTTGTTTCTAACTTGACTCTTTTGTCTTGTCGTTTTTCTTTCCAAATATGATTTCATTACATTAGCGGTGTGTTTGGGATCATCATCATGCTGAAAACTGTAACTATGACAAATGAGGTGCTTTCTAGTAGGAATTAAAAAATAAAAATGACATGACAAATCTGGACTTTTCAGCATTCACAATCTCTGCTGACAATACTGACAGCAGCTCTGGCAGAAATCAGACCAAGACAGAAACTCCAGTGTTTTATTCACTCCTCCATCTTTCTCCAACTCTTTCTTTCATACTGTACGTCCTAAACAATTAGCCCCCCCAAAAATTCAACTAGAACCTGTATTTTCTGGTTGCAGTTAAATAAAGAGAAGTAATCTATAATGTCATTAGACCCTCAATAAAACAACAAATGTTACTGGGGACCTAAGACTTTTGCACAGTACTGTATATATAATATCAAGATGTTTAGCAGTACCCGGATGAGCATGCGTTATTAGTTTAATCAGTTGTTATCAGGAAACAGCATACCTTAGACCTTGACTGACCAATCAGAAGCAAGTATTCGGTGTGTAATAAAGTGTAATAAAACGCTTACACCCAATCTGTATTACAAAAAACTACAATACTCTTTATTTGCACATCTACATCCATCCATCATCCATCTCCAGGAGGACGTACGAGAAGAAGAAGCCCTTCTGAATAAATAATGGGCTTCTGCTGATAGACTAAATGGTCATATTTAAGCATAAAGTCTTCTTCTTCTGCACAGTCAGTCAGAGTGTGTGTGTGTGTGTGTGTGTGTGTGCTGTCAGACGCAGTGAAATGTGCATCTCTGACAGCAGTTTCAGCTCTACTGTCAGACTGGAGCGCCACGCTGAATATGAAACACACTTGAGGAGAAACGCTGAGACTCAAAACTACAGTCTTTTATTTCTCCTGTTTTTTTTCTGAGGGAACATTTATGACACGTGTATGAATAATGAACATTTTCATTCACACGCACATGAAGGCATTGATCTCTCTTTTTTAAAAATATAGCACTTTTAAACCAATGTTTTAGTGTTTTTTTTTAAAGGTTTTCGTGAAATCTTGTTTTAGCGATCGGGCAAAATGCACACAAAGTTCTCTGTCTTCAGTTTAAGCTATGAAAATAGACCTAATATGGATTGTTTGCATGTGGTTTACACTAATAAAAGTTGATATCCTGATAAAATTCGCAGGTTTGGGGATGCATGGGAAAACATTGATGTTAGTAATTTTGTTATATTGTAAGAAAAATAAAAAAGTACAGTAAATAATTCTATGTTTTTTTTACAAAACTCCATGCATAACAAACATCAGTGCTAATTTAGAGTCAAGATGTGACTTTTGCTTTTGAATCTCACACACACACACACACACACACACACACACACACACACACAAATACATTTCCATACAGGATTTACATCTACTTTTAAGTAATTTTACTGTGAATATGGGTGGCATGGTGGCGCAGTGGTCAGCACTGTGGCCTCACAGCAAGAATATCCAGTTATGTCATGGACAATAAAGCTCAGATATGCAAATAAAAATAAAATTCAATTAAATGCAAAGTAAAAAAAAAATAGTTTCAGTAGCAAATCGATTTCAATTTAAATCACTTTATATTTAATATCTGACAAAATATCTGACTGTCTGTATATTATACTGTATATAATATTCAGGTCTGGACGCTGTGGAGGCCATTCCATGACTGTCTGTATATTATACTCTATATAATATTCAGGTCTGGACACTGTGGAGGCCATTCCATGACTGTCTGTATATTATACTCTATATAATATTCAGGTCTGGACTCTGTGGAGGCCATTCCATGACTGTCTGTATATTATACTGTATATAATATTCAGGTCTGGGCCCTGTGGAGGCCATTTCACGACTGTATATTACACAGCATTTAGTTTAAAATTCAGGTCTGGGCCCTGTGGAGGCTTTTCTACTACTGTCCGTAAATTATACTGTATATAATATTCAGGTCTGGACACTGTGGAGGCCATTCCATGACTGTCTGTATATTATACTCTACATAATATTCAGGTCTGGACTCTGTGGAGGCCGTTCCATGACTGTCTGTATATTATACTCTATATAATATTCAGGTCTGGACTCTGTGGAGGCCATTCCATGGCTGTCTGTATATTATACTCTGTATAATCTTCAGGTTTGGACACTGTGGAGGCCATTCCATGACTGTCTGTATATTATACTCTATATAATATTCAGGTCTGGACTCTGTGGAGGCCATTACATTACTGTCTGTATATTATACTGTATATAATATTCAGGTCTGGACTCTGTGGAGGCCGTTCCATGTCTGTCTGTATATTATACTCTATATAATATTCAGGTCTGGACTCTGTGGAGGCCATTCTACGACTGTCTGTATATTATACTCTATATAATACTCAGGTCTGGACACTGTGGAGGCCATTCCATGACTGTCTGTATATTATACTCTATATAATATTCAGGTCTGGACTCTGTGGAGGCCATTCTACGACTGTCTGTATATTATACTCTATATAATACTCAGGTCTGGACACTGTGGAGGCCATTCCATGACTGTCTGTATATTATACTCTATATAATATTCAGGTCTGGACTCTGTGGAGGCCGTTACATAACTGTCTGTATATTATACTGTATATATACAAAATCTCCAACTTTATTTTCAACAATATTTCAGTTTTGTTCAATGATGCATGCGCTTTCTTTCACTCCTTGTTTTCTGTGGACGTTTGGATCTGCAGATACACACAATATAAAGTGTTTATCAGTGTTTTATCCAGCGCACGATTAGCGCAACTTCAGGCTTGAATGGAAAAGTCCTTCTGTGATTAAAAGCCCAGAGCCAGACATGGGAATAGTAGATTTTTATTTATAATCTGTGAGATTTAGCGGCCCATTTACATATCTGAATGATTTACATATGGTACAGTGAGAGCCTGGAGTCATAAATAATTTAATATCACAACATTTCCTGCAGGAGAAGCTCATCAGGGCCGCGCTTCACTTTAATTACTCTGTTCAAATCACACACATGATTCAATCAAAACAAAAACTCAATGAACATCAGCAGAGTATTGAGCTGGACCAGAACAGACATGTATGTGTGTGCGAGTGATGGTGAGTGTGTCTGTGTGTTTGCAACTGATGTGACTGTGCTCCTCCTCATCACAGCTCTGCTCTTGAACCTCAATTAATATGTTAATGTTGCTGTGCCAGCTTTTTAATTAGTGTAAGATGAATGGCGCTGCGTTTCAGGAGCTGATTATCTCTCTCAGATGCTTTGGGGTGTCGTTTTGTTGTTTCGTGACGCTCGGCGTTGTGGAATTAAAGTATTTAATTTTCTGAATAAGTCTTCTCCTGTAGAAACTCCTGACTGCTATCAGACCTCATCAAGTACTATTTAGCATCCGGATTATTTTTACAATTGTTGTTTTATTTGTTTGAGAAAAAAATTATATTTAATCCTGATGGTTATAATTATTTACATTTTTTGGCTCAAGTTAAAATAGATCAAACCCTAAATAATTTCCAAAGTTCTTCCTTAGGGTTAGAGTGTCATATCTTTCTTTTTCTGCCCAAGTGATCTTATTCAGCCTCTATAATATTCAGGTCTGGACACTGTGGAGGCCATTCCATGACTGTTTTTTTCTCCAAATACAATTTCACTGCAATTAGCGGATCCTTATCATGCTGAAAATGAAAACTATTACCACTGAAGTCCTTTTCAAAATAATTAGCATAATGGATTAAATACCATTCGCAATTCCAACACTAAAATAACATCAAAAGAGTTGAACTTAAACTGAACCAGTAACCTGTGGACTCGTCAGCGCAGGATCAGCCTGAATCAAGTGTACCACATTCAGACATTCATTCACTGAGCCTGTAAGAGGATTACACACATCCGAGTCTGTGATGAAGAGCGTCTGCTAATTAAACCA
Source organism: Danio aesculapii (assembly GCF_903798145.1). Classification (NCBI taxonomy): domain Eukaryota; kingdom Metazoa; phylum Chordata; class Actinopteri; order Cypriniformes; family Danionidae; genus Danio; species Danio aesculapii. The sequence goes on from NC_079459.1 coordinate 2,097,549, forward strand.
ATGAAACTAATGACAAATCACACCAAAGGCAATCAGATACTTACTTTTTATGAAGAGTTTGTGCTTACAACACAATTAAAATTTCCCACTGATTCTACTCACTATTATATATTAACTATTTAACAGCTTTTTCATCTCTTGTCTTTGTGTTTTTGACTGTTTGGCACCATCTTGTGTCTGAATAATGCGCAGGTTAGTGTATACTCCATCAGCTGTTTTCATCTCTGTCAGCTGTGTGTTTTTGACTGTTTGGTGCCATCTTGTGTCTGAGGCAGGTTAGTGTATACTCCATCAGCTGTTTTCATCTCTGTCAGCTGTGTGTTTTTGACTGTTTGTCTCCATCTAGTGTCTGAATAATGCGCAGGTTAGTGTATACTCCATCAGCTGTTTTCATCTCTGTCAGCTTTGTGTTTTTGACTGTTTGGCGCCATCTAGTGTCTGAATAATGCGCAGGTTAGTGTATACTCCATCAGCTGTTTTCATCTCTGTCAGCTTGGTGTTTTTGACTGTTTGGCGCCATCTTGTGTCTGAATAATGTGCAGGTTAGTGTATACTCCATCAGCTGTTTTAGTTTCTGTCAGCTTTGTGTTTCTGACTGTGTAGCGCCATGTTGTGTCTGAATAATGTGCAGGTTAGTGTATACTCCATCAGCTGTGTGTTTTTGACTGTTTTGTGCCATCTTGTGTCTGAATAATGCACAGGTTAGTGTATACTCCATCAGCTGTTTTCAGTCCGTCAGCTTTGTGTTTTAGACTGTTTGGTGCCATCTTGTGTCTGAATAATGCGCAGGTTAGTGTATACTCCATCATCTGTGTGTTTTTGACTGTTTGGTGCCATCTTGTGTCTGAGGCAGGTTAGTGTATACTCCATCAGCTGTTTTCATCTCTGTCAGCTTTGTGTTTTTGACTGTTTGTCTCCATCTTGTGTCTGAATAATGCGCAGGTTAGTGTATACTCCATCAGCTGTTTTCATCTCTGTCAGCTTGGTGTTTTTGACTGTTTGGCACCATTTTGTGTCTGAATAATGCGCAGGTTAGTGTATACTCCATCAGCTGTTTTCATCTCTGTCAGCTTGGTGTTTTTGACTGTTTGGCGCCATCTTGTGTCTGAATAATGCGCAGGTTAGTGTATACTCCATCAGCTGTGTGTTTTTGACTGTTTGGTGCCATCTTGTGTCTGAGGCAGGTTAGTGTATACTCCATCAGCTGTTTTCATCTCTGTCAGCTGTGTGTTTTTGACTGTTTGTCTCCATCTAGTGTCTGAATAATGCGCAGGTTAGTGTATACTCCATCAGCTGTTTTCATCTCTGTCAGCTTTGTGTTTTTGACTGTTTGTCTCCATCTAGTGTCTGAATAATGCGCAGGTTAGTGTATACTCCATCAGCTGTTTTCATCTCTGTCAGCTTTGTGTTTTTGACTGTTTGGCGCCATCTTGTGTCTGAATAATGCGCAGGTTAGTGTATACTCCATCAGCTGTTTTCATCTCTGTCAGCTTGGTGTTTTTGACTGTTTGGCGCCATCTAGTGTCTGAATAATGCGCAGGTTAGTGTATACTCCATCAGCTGTTTTCATCTCTGTCAGCTTGGTGTTTTTGACTGTTTGGCGCCATCTTGTGTCTGAATAATGTGCAGGTTAGTGTATACTCCATCAGCTGTTTTAGTTTCTGTCAGCTTTGTGTTTCTGACTGTGTAGCGCCATGTTGTGTCTGAATAATGTGCAGGTTAGTGTATACTCCATCAGCTGTGTGTTTTTGACTGTTTGGTGCCATCTTGTGTCTGAATAATGCACAGGTTAGTGTATACTCCATCAGCTGTTTTCAGTCCGTCAGCTTTGTGTTTTAGACTGTTTGGTGCCATCTTGTGTCTGAATAATGCGCAGGTTAGTGTATACTCCATCATCTGTGTGTTTTTGACTGTTTGGTGCCATCTTGTGTCTGAGGCAGGTTAGTGTATACTCCATCAGCTGTTTTCATCTCTGTCAGCTGTGTGTTTTTGACTGTTTGTCTCCATCTTGTGTCTGAATAATGCGCAGGTTAGTGTATACTCCATCAGCTGTTTTCATCTCTGTCAGCTTGGTGTTTTTGACTGTTTGGCGCCATTTTGTGTCTGAATAATGCGCAGGTTAGTGTATACTCCATCAGCTGTTTTCATCTCTGTCAGCTTGGTGTTTTTGACTGTTTGGCGCCATCTTGTGTCTGAATAATGTGCAGGTTAGTGTATACTCCATCAGCTGTTTTAGTTTCTGTCAGCTTTGTGTTTCTGACTGTGTAGCGCCATGTTGTGTCTGAATAATGTGCAGGTTAGTGTATACTCCATCAGCTGTGTGTTTTTGACTGTTTGGTGCCATCTTGTGTCTGAATAATGCACAGGTTAGTGTATACTCCATCAGCTGTTTTCAGTCCGTCAGCTTTGTGTTTTAGACTGTTTGGTGCCATCTTGTGTCTGAATAATGCGCAGGTTAGTGTATACTCCATCATCTGTGTGTTTTTGACTGTTTGGTGCCATCTTGTGTCTGAGGCAGGTTAGTGTATACTCCATCAGCTGTTTTCATCTCTGTCAGCTGTGTGTTTTTGACTGTTTGTCTCCATCTTGTGTCTGAATAATGCGCAGGTTAGTGTATACTCCATCAGCTGTTTTCATCTCTGTCAGCTTGGTGTTTTTGACTGTTTGGCGCCATTTTGTGTCTGAATAATGCGCAGGTTAGTGTATACTCCATCAGCTGTTTTCATCTCTGTCAGCTTGGTGTTTTTGACAGTTTGGCGCCATCTTGTGTCTGAATAATGTGCAGGTTAGTGTATACTCCATCAGCTGTTTTCATCTCTGTCAGCTTGGTGTTTTTGACTGTTTGACGCCATCTTGTGTCTGAATAATGCGCAGGTTAGTGTATACTCCATCAGCTGTTTTTGTTTCGGTCAGCTTTGTGTTTCTGACTGTGTGGCGCCATGTTGTGTCTGAATAATGGGTAGATTAGTGTATACTCCATTCAGATGTTTTCATTTCTGGCAGCTTTGTGTTTAATTAAATAATGAATAAACTATTATGGCTTTAAATTTTTTATGTTTTGCAGCAAGTAGTTGTGTTCATAAAGCTTCATAAGCGTGTTCATTAGCTTCATAAAATACATCCAGGTGGTTGTTTTTGTAAATCTGCAATAACACACTGCTGGATGTACTTTATCCCAATTTAAGATTATATAGATCAGTATAGCAGCACAGCACTAACCTTGCATGAGATGTTAGTTTCACTGATCAGAGAAAGTGTGTCACTCTTTAAGGACAACAGGTCACTGCCGCTGAGCTCAGTGCCATCGCTGGGACTTGCTGTACCACTGCAGTCAGTGTGGGAAACAGAGAAAAACACATCTTCCACTTGCTCTGAAGACACCTGAAACACACACGCATTCAAATTATAACTACAAATCAATGATATTCGAATTCAATCAAAACTGCTTTCAAAGAACTCAGTGGTTTATGCCTGCTACTGCTTAAATGACCATTTAGCATTTCAACAACTTCAAATTTGTTATAAAAAAAGGCTAAATTAATATGTGCTTCATGTAATCTCAATAGTTCTGAAAGACCTAATTGATTGATGAATTGAATGCCTGATGGATGGATTAATTGACAGATGGATGGATTGAACGGTTGGTGGATTGATTGTTTGGGTTGGTTGGCTGATTGACAGATTGATTGATTGATTGACTGATTGGCTGGTGGTTGATTGACGCATTGATTGATTGGTTGGTTGAATGACAATTGAAATGTATTGACGGAAGGATTGATTGACAGAAGGACTGACTGACGCAAGGATGGATGGATTGGTTAGATGATTGACTGATGGATTTGGATGGGTCACAGATTGATTGGTTGGTTGGTTGATTGACGGATGGAATAATTGGTTGACAGATGGATTGATTGGTTGATTGATTGACGGATGGAATGATTGGTTGGTTGATTGATAGATGGATTGATTGGTTGGTGGATGGAATGATTGGTTGATTGACTGGTTGATTGGATGATAGATGGATTGATTGGTTGATAGATGGACTGATTGGTTGATTGATTGATTGGTGGATGGAATGATTGGTTGGTTGATTGACTGGTCTATTGGACGATAAATGGATTGATTGGTTGGTTGATTGACTGGTTGATTGGATGATAGATGGATTGATTGGTTGGTGGATGGAATGATTGGTTGGTTGATTGACTGGTCTATTGGACGATAAATGGATTGATTGGTTGGTTGATTGGTTGGTTAGTTGATTGACTGGTTGATTGACTGGTTGATTGAATGATAGATGGATTGATTGGTTGGTGGATGGATTGATTGGTTGGTTGATTGACTGGTCTATTGGATGATAAATGGATTGATTGGTTGGTTGATTGACTGGTTGATTGGATGATAGATGGATTGATTGGTTGATTGATAATTATTTCCCTAATAAACATTTAAATTGCCTTAATGTGTCATATATAAATAATATTCCCTGAAAAGTGTTCCCTAGAAACCTTGCCTTTAAACACAAAAGCCACAAATATAGTTTATCGTAAAAGTTAAAAATGAACACAAATCAAGGGAATAAAAAATACTTAAAATTCATTTGTAATAAATTTTATTACAAAAGTATTTTGTAATAAACATAAGTTTACATAAATATTATGATTTATAAATAAATTTAATTAAGGATATAAATAATAATAACAATTATACTGGTAATAAATAAATATTATTGTTATTTGTATTATTACTTACCACAGTCATGTTTCTTCAGAAAACATAAACATAAATTAATAAATGTGTACTATTGTAACTCAAAAATAGACATTAAATACACATTTGTATCATAAAAAAGGCAAAAATAAATGATTCACCAACACATGAGTCCCACCTCAGTGATTAATTTCAACGCAACATCAAGTCTTTTACTCCTCATCACAGCTCTTAAAGCTCCCGTATGTGAAGCCGTTTATCATATAAAACAATTCTTCTGCGAGTGACATCCGTTTGTGCCACAGATGAGAATGAAAAGACTTGTTGCAAGCAATTAAAGCCCAACAAAAAGACAGAGGAAACAGTTTAATATCTCATAGAGCCTATAATTACGCGCTGAGAGTCCCACAGGAGCTCATTACCGAAACACTCTCATCACACAAAGCGGTTATAAAAACAGCCTCCTCCAGTGCTAAAACACACACACACACACACACACACACACACACACACACACACACACACACACACACACACAATAAAACACACACACATCAGTCAGTTCAGCGCAGGTCATTACAGCTGCATTATGACACCCGTTTAAAGCAGAAAACCAGCTAATAATCACAACGACCGTAACTCAAAAACACACAAAACAGACTGATGATGTGTGCAGAGACGTCACATCTGAAAACACACATTTGTCCATCTGAAATAGTTACTATAGGATGTTTTTATGATGTAATTTACACTTTTGCCTGCTAAAGTAATATTAGCGTCATGTAATCTCAATACTGCATGAAGCAGTTCTGAAAGATTGATGGATTGACTGATTAAATGACTGATGGATTGATGAATTGATTGGTTGATTGACAAATTGATTGGTTGGTTAATTGATGAATGGATTAATCAACTCAAATTGATTGACTGGTTGATTGGTTGACTGATTGGTTGGTTGATTGATGAATGGATTGATTGATTGATGTATTGACTGACAGAAGAACTGATTGCCGGAAGAATTGATGGATGGATTGATTGATTGTTTAGCTGATTGATTTATTTGGTTGGATTGGAGGGTATGAATTGAATGGTTGGTTAAATGACAGATGGAACGGTTGGTTGATTGATTGATTGATTGATGAATTAGTTGACAGATGGACTGATTGGTTGGTTGATTAATAGACGGATAGACAAATGTATTGACTGAAGGAAGAACTGATTGACGGAGGGATGAATGAATTAATTGTATGGTTTATTTATTGATTTGGTTGGGTGACAGATTGGTTGGTTGATTGACTGGTTGACTTATTAATTGGTTAGTTGGTTGACAGTTGGATTGATTGACGGATGGATTGGTTGGTTGGTTGATTGGTTGGTTAGATGGGTGACAGATTGATAGGTTGGTTGGTTGGGTGATAAACTGATTGATTGGTTAATTGACAGATGGATTGGTTGGTTGGTTGACTGATTAGGAGACAGATTAATTGGTTGGTTGATTGACAGATGGATTGGTTGGTTGATTGACTGGTTGACAGACAGATTGGTTGGTTGGTTGGGTGACAGATTGATTGGTTGGTTGATTGATGGATGGATTGATTGATTGGTTGGTTGATTGATTAATTGGTTGACATATGAATTGATGGATGAATTTTTCAAACAAATGTATTTTTCTTATGTATAAAATAAAGTATAAAACTATTCATATATCGAGAGAGAGAGAGAGAGTGTGTGTGTGTGTGTGTGTGTGTGTGTGTGTGTGTGTGTGTGTGTGTGTGTGTGTGTGTGTGTGTGACGATTTTTTTGTGCATTACTGTTACTGTTACTATTTTGTGCATTTTTTTGTGCGTTATTATCTCTCCATCCATCTACCTATCTGATATTAATGTAGAAATATAAACTAGTAATAAATAATAAATAACAGTAATAAATAGATCATTTATTTTGTCTTAGTACATAATATTTTGCTAGTTATTGTGTACTCTAGTATTCAGCTTAAAGTGACATTAAAAGGCTTAACTAGGTTAATTATGTTAACCAGGCAGGTTAGGGTAATTAGGCAAGTCATTGTTCTGTTTAGCAGTGGTTTGTTCTGTAGACTATCCAAAATAAATAATAAAGGAGCTAATAATATTGACCTTAACAAAAATTAAAACTGCTTTTATTCCAGCCAAACTAAAAGAAGACTTGCTCCAGAAGAGAAAATATTCAACTGTATACATACTTATATATACACACCATCCAAATCTTAAACCCCAGGAGGGGATAACCATCATGATTCAACGCATTTATAGTTTAATTTTAGGATCAAATAAGCAGAACATCTATACAAAGTCTAAAACAAAAGAGTATTAAAAAATCCCTGATTACAGGACAAAAGGCTAACACTTTCTTCTTGTCTCCAAAACATCCAAATGTGTTTTCATCCTCCTCAAACCGCACACTGTTGAGTTCAATTACAGCTAATGCTAGCAGAAAGCCTCTTCTTCAGGGCCGTCCTGTAGAAACTCTGCGGACACGCGTTCGCTTTTGAGGCCTAATTAATTGTGTGCAAGTCTTCATGTAGCGGCGAGAGGGAAACTAAAGCTTCACTTTGCAGGTTTTGATCAGTATCACGGCACGGACGACAACCGGGAACATTGTCAACGCGACTATCTGTGATGGCTTTTGCTTCTGAAGCCTTCGAGATCCAAGAGTCAACTGAAGCGCTCAAATGAGAGATAAACTCGGGCAGGGGGCGGGGGGAGATGTTGAATGTAAAATAACAAGAGAATGTGGTGTCAGCGGCGCCGCACACATCTGTGACAAATCAAAGAGAATAAACAACGCTGTGATTCCCGCACACCTTGACAGGCCGAGCCGAGAGCGCGTTTCTGACAGCAGACGACTCCGGGTGAGCCTCCGAGTTAGCAAACTCAACTTTTTGAAAAATGGCGACGCTAAATGTGCGCTGACATCGCAGCGGGAGTCTGGCACATTGGGAGCAGCTTCGCCTGAAAAAGTGAAAAACTACCACTCGCTTTTTCACATCAGCGCTGAAAGGCTGTCATATTAGCACGTCCCGCTAGCAGACTAGCGCTAAATACCCAACAGAGACACACTACAATCACTAGCAAACCTTTAAAAGGGTAACATACACTACACTTTTACAGCACTGATTCTGTTCAAGCTAGCTGAGGTTTATCGAAGAGGTAAAGTCGTGTTTTAGCTTTCTCTCTAGACATGTGCCAATATTCGATAAATTGTGATAAACAGGCACAATATTGATATTGTGCATATCGTATATTGATATATAAACTTATTAATTTAAACTTTTGTAGTGCTTTTAATCTTCAAATCCAGTGCTACATGCAGACTTAACTAGGTTACACCGCATAAAGAATTAAATGTAATGCATTTGACTTATTTACTATTATTTTTAACAGTGACGTAAAGTACAGCAAGCGCATTCACACGTCCCGCTAGAAGACTAGCGCTAATTACCCTACAGAGACACACTACAATTGCTAGCAAACCTTTAAAAGGTTAACATATGCAACACTTTTACAGCACTGATCCTGTTCATTTATGAAGCTAGCTGAGGATTATCGACACGTGCCAATATTCGCTAAATTGTGATTATAAAATGCACAATATTGATATAGTGGGTACTTCAAAATACCTTAAGTAAATATTTATTATTTAAACTTTTATAGCGATTTTTAATCTTCAAATCCAGTGCTACATGTAGATTTTACTAGGTTACATCGACTAAAGCATTAAATATAATGCATTTGATTTATTTACTATTATTTTTAACAGTGACGTAAAGTACAGCAAGCGCGTTCACACGTCCCGCTAGCAGACTAGCGCTAATTACCCTACAGAGACACACTACAATCGCTAGCAAACCTTTAAAAGGTTAACATATGCAACACTTTTACAGCACTGATCCTGTTCATTTATGAAGCTAGCTGAGGATTATCGACACGTGCCAATATTGGCTAAATTGTGATTATAAAATGCACAATATTGATATAGTGGGTACTTCAAAATACCTTAAATAAATATATTTGAACTTTTATGGTGCTTTTTAATCTTCAAATCCAGTGCTACATGCAGATTTTACTAGGTCACATAGACTAAAGCAATAAATACAACGCATTTTATTTAATTACTATTATTTTAACAGTGATATAAGGTACAACGAGTTTGACGACACATTCTGCTAGCAGATTAGCACTAAATACTCTTCAAAGACACACTACAAGGTTAACATTCGCTACACTTTTACAGCACTGATTCGGTTCATTTATGAAGTTAGCTGAGGTTTATCGACATGTGTCAATATCTGATAAAGTGTGATAATAAAAATGCACAATATTGATATCGTGAGCACTTGAAAATACCTTAAATATTTATTATTTAAACTTTTATAGTGATTTTTAATCTTCAAATCCAGTGCTACATGCAGATTTAACTAGGTTACACCGCATAAAGCATTAAATATAATGCATTTGATTTAATTACTATTATTTTTATCAGTGACGTAAGGTACCGCAAGCGCGTTCACACGTCCCGCTAGCAGACTAGCGCTAAATATCCTACAGAGACGCACTACAATCGCTAGCAAACCTTTAAAAGGTTAACATATGCAACACTTTTACAGCACTGATCCTGTTCATTTATGAAGCTAGCTGAGGATTATCGACACGTGCCAATATTCGCTAAATTGTGATTATAAAATGCACAATATTGATAGAGTGGGTACTTCAAAATACTCTATTATATACTATAACTTGTGTCTGTTTGGTACAGCAGTACGTAATTGATTGATATGGATTTAAGTTCGATGTAGCTAAGTTACTTTTGCCAAGTAGCTTTTAGCTTAGCTTGCTACATTTCCCAGAGGGTAGCTTTTAGTGTAGTTAAGCTACATTTTAAGTAGAGTAGCTAATAGTTTAGCTCACTAAATTTTCCAAGTAGCTTTCCGCACACTGGCAGTGTGTTTGTAATAAAGCGAGCGTTGTTGTGCATTGGTGTGGACACTAATATAGTTATGATTATAGTTATAGTTCTGGATGTCGATAAGCATTAATGTTTTAAAGACTGAAGCGCACAGGAGTGATTTCCATCTCACAGAACCAGGAGTTTAGCGTCTCTTCTCAGCACTCGGCGACGCAAATTGTTTATCAGACACTAATGCAGGCGTTTAATCCAATTTGCATTCATATTAGTTACCGGGTATCTCCATCCGAGGGGAATTACTGCTTTAGTGGCCCTCGGAGGGGCCGGAATAACTCCATGCATAAAAGCGCTATCTTTATATTTCTCATTTGAGGAGCCAATTGCTTTCACACACACTCCACGCTCACCGCTGATTGCTCAAGTCATTTAGAGAGGCTTCAGTTCAACAAGCACACACACACACACACACACGCACACTGTTTACACACCTCACATGCACTGTATAAACACATACACACTCTGTATACACACGCATGCTCTGTACACACACACACACAGTCTATATGCATACACACGTGCACTGTATACAAACACACACACACTTTACACACAACTCAAACTGAACACACACATGCTCCGTATTCACAAAGCGTACACAACGAACACACACACACACAACCTGAAAACACACTCTCTGAATACAAGGATCGCACAAACTGAACACACACTGTATACACACACATGCTCTATATACACACACACACACACACACACACACACACTAAAAACACACTCTGTACACATACACCTCACATCTATGCTCTGTATACACACACTGAACACACACTCTGTATACACACACTGTATACACATACTGAACACACACTTTATATATACACACAGAAAACACACACTTTACACACACTCTGTATACACACACTGAACACACTTTACACACACTCTGTATATACACACACACAGAAAACACACACTGTATATACACACACTGAACACACACTCTGTATATACACACACTGAACACACTCTGTATATACACACACTCTGTATATACACACACTGAACACACACTCTGTATATACACACACTGAACACACTCTGTATATACACACACTCTGTATATACACACACTGAACACACACTCTGTATATACACACACTGAACACACACTCTGTATATACACACACTCTGTATATACACACACTGAACACACACTCTGTATATACACACACTGAACACACTATGTATATACACACACTGAACACACACTCTGTATATACACACACTCTGTATATACACACACTGAACACACACTCTGTATATACACACACTGAACACACACTCTGTATATACACACACTCTGTATATACACACAATGAACACACACTCTGTATATACACACACTGAACACACACTCTGTATATACACACACTCTGTATATACACACACTCTGTATATACACACACTGAACACACACTCTGTATATACACACACTGAACACACACTCTGTATATACACACACTCTGTATATACACACACTGAACACACACTCTGTATATACACACACTCTGTATATACACACAATGAACACACACTCTGTATATACACACACGGAACACACACTCTGTATATACACACACTGAACACACTCTGTATATACACACAATGAACACACACTCTGTATATACACACAATGAACACACACTCTGTATATACACACACTGAACACACTTTACACACACTCCATATATACACACACACAGAAAACACACACTCTGTATAGACACACTGAACACACTTTACACACACACACACACACACTCTGTATACATACACACATGCTCTGTAAACACACGCTAAACACATACATGCGCTCTGTACACAAACACTGTACATCAGCTCTATTTACACACACTGCACAAACTGAATGCCACAGCATAATGAACCGCTGACTATTACAGCATATGTTTTACGCAGCGGATGCCATTCCAGCTGCAACCCAGCACTGGGAAACACCCATACACACTCATTCACACACACTACGGCCAGTTTAGTTCATCAATTCTCCTATAGCGCATGTGTTTGGACTGTGTGGGAAACCGGAGCACCCGGAGGAAACCCACGCCAACACGGGGAGAACATGCAAACTCCACACAGAAATGCCACCTGAGCCAGCTGGGGCTTAAACCAGCGACCTTATTTGCTGTGAGGCGACAGTGCTAACCACTGAGCCACCGTGTCACCTAATATTATTTAATTGTTAAAAGTATATCTACTCCTATTCCATGTCTTCTTTAATTCCTCCTGACTCAATTTTGATGTGTTTTGTGAAAGAAATTAAGATTTTATGTCATATAAACTTTTATTTTAACCTCCAAACATGCTATTTTTACAGAGAAAAAATAAAGGGAATTTATTTCACAGACGTTTTTGGAGCATAACCTCAAATTATTTATCATTTGGAGGCTATTTTCAAACAAAGGCACACTTCCGCTCATATCTCCAGCTTTATGTTTGGTCTGAGACAATAGGAGGACGAGTGGGTCCAGACAATAGTGTGACTGGGGTATAAACGACAGTGTTCACAGACAAAATCCATACTTTGAAGACACTGAGAAATGTGGGGTTGCCGGAGCTATAGAGGAAAAATGAGGAGCAGACAATGAGGCGCGTTTGACAGTAAACTGTAGGCTGCATACAAAGAGACAGAGGTCAAGCTGAAATTGTCCATCACCCAGACAAGCAGAACTCATTTGAATGCAAACGAGAGGCTGCGATATTCAAATATTCAATATATATTCAGAGCCGCGGAGACGCTGGACTCGGAGCTCGTCCTGCCGAAACGCCTGTTTACACACAACCGTACCGCAGAGGTACAGTACGCAGGCTCAATTCATCTGTTTACTGTCCATTTATTAACCCAAATATTAGCAATTAAAACATACTTTTGGAAGCTGTGATATCGACTTGAAATAATTTTGTCGCGAACAAGCGGTTGAAAACATGATCAAGCATAGAATCACCAAGAGGCGACACTCTAGTGCGATTTGGGAAACAGCCACTAGAGGGCGTGGCGGCCATTTTGGAAAGAAAGTTCCAATAGAACAACAGCATATTATAAGTATGTAAAATAAACTATTAAAAGTGCTGATGATTGTGATCGTAAGTGTTGTATTGTCGTCTTTCAGGTTGTATCTCATCTTTAATGCGCTTTTTAAACAAATAAATAAAAAACAAAGCAGCTGCTGGCCATCGCGACAGCAATTAGATCCAATGGACAGCCGACCGCTTTCACTCCAAAATGGCGGAATCCGGGGCTGTTGTTGGGCGCTGCTGTTGCAATATAACGTTCTATTGAGTGTCGCCTCTTGGTCATCCTAAGCTCTTTGACAATTATGCGCGACTGATGGATACGTCGTATGACAAGAAACCGTAATAAACTTATGCAGATAGACACATCTCAAGGAAACCACACAGTTTGTTTATCACAAAAGACAACTCACTGGGCGATTTAATGAAGATTAATCGTGTTTAATTATTTAACGCAATAGAATAAAGACTAGGGCTGCACGGTCGCCTCACAGCAAGAAGGTGGCTGGTTCGAGCCTTATTTTATTTATTTATTTTGCACAGTTTTGTATAGTTATGCAGATTATACTCAAGCATAATTTATTCAAATCACGATAAATTAAGGAATTCTTTCCAAATAGACAGGTAAATTTATTTTCACATCAGTTGAAGTTGAATTATTAGCCCCCTTCTGAATTTTTGTTCTTTATCAAATAATTCCCAAATTATGCTAAACAGATTCAGGAAATTTTCACCGTATGTCTGATAATATTTTTTCTTCTGGAGAAAGTCTTATTTGTTTTATTTCAGCAAGAATAAAAGCAGTTTTTAATTTTTTAAAAATCATTTTAAGGTCAATATTATTAGCCCCTTTAAGCTATATTTTTTCGATAGTCTACAGAACAAACCCGTTATACAATAACTTGCCTAATTACACTAACCTGCCTAGTTAACCTAATTAACCTAGTTAACCCTTTAAATGTCACTTTAAGCTGTAAAGAAGTGTCTTGAAGAATATCTAGTCTAATATTATTTACTGTCATCATGACAAAGAGAAAATAAATCAGTTATTAGAAATAAGTTATTAAAACTATTATGATTAGAAATGTGCTGAAGAAAACTTCTCTCCACAAAAAAATTGCCAAAAAAAACACTATATAATTATAATTTGACAAATTAAAGGATTAAAATATTACAAAAATTATTACTTTCTACATGAATATAAAATCCACTGCATCCATGCCTTCTTCACCTCGGGGGGCTTTTTCAGTTTATTCATGACAGTCTGCATCTGTATAATGTTATCATTATTAGCAGTATTATTTATTATCTGCATGTTTATATTTGTTTTAATAAACACAAGTGTAGATTTGTCCTCCTGTGGGGTTTTGGAGATGTCTGCATCCCCATATGGGGCATAAGAACAGGACGTGTGTTTGGATATAACTCAGTTTTTTTGACCACACTTCATTATTATTGTTCATTTATTCCTTTGCTGGAGATTAGAGCTGAATTTAGAAATAGTTTTGACACAAATCTTTGTGCTTAACAATTGAAATTAATATGTCGGCTAATAGACATCTTCAGTGGAGTGAGTTTCCACCGTTACTTCACCAAAGTAAAGGAGTAAAAGTAAAGAGAAAGTAAAGAGGCTAAATGTTCTTTATCCCCGCGCTGCAGATGCTCTGTTTAACTGTTTCCTCGCTAGTGAAGCGTTCAGTTTTCACACTTACAAATTCCGCCATGTAAATAGCAAATACACCAATGGGTAGATGAGACTGTGATGGGTTTAATGCACATTATGCTCAAAACACACCCATACCTCATTAAGAGGATAAGTACAACTCTGTTAGACCATGCGCCACAAACTGTAATTTTCTGGTAGCAAAAGTGGTTTCACACACACACCCTTAATGCTATTGCACCATGTGCTTAAGACATCGCGCTTTGATTGTTTAAATAGAGCCCTAGCTGTGCATAAACCCTATACAGTTTTGGTATTTCTGGTCAAACCGATAGCGTTAGCAGCGTCTACAGAGGAGGTAAGTGCTCTTGTTAGTATCTCTGTACATCTGCATCACCATATGGGGCATTAGAACAGGACGTGTGTTTGGATATAACTCAGTGTTTTGACCACACTTCATTATTATTGTTCATTTATTCCTTTGCTGGAGATTAGAACTGAATTTAGAAATAGTTTTGACACAAATCTTTGCGCTTAAACGAAATAAAATATGTAGACTAATGGATGTCTTCAGTGGAGTGAGTACAACACTGTTTCCTCACTCCACCAAAGTAAAGGAGTAAAGAATAAAAGTAAAGTAAAGAGAAAGTTCATTCATTTTCTTTTCAGCCTAGTCCCTTTATTAATCAGGGGTCACCACAGTGGAATGAACCGCCAGCAAAGAGAAAGTAACAAGGTCAAAAGGAGAAGGCTCGTTCTTTATCCTTGCACTGCAGATGCTCTGTTTAACTGTTTTCTTGCTAGTGAAACGTTCAGTTTTCACTTACAAAGTCCAATATGTAAATAGCAAATGTACCATGGTGAGACAAAACTGACTCTTGAAGGGGATGGGAGATGAGACTTTGATTGGTTTAATGCACGTTATTCTCAAAACACACCCAGAGCTCATTAAGAGAATAAACACAGCCCTGTTAGACCATGCACCAGGGCGCTGAGTGTATTTTAACATCCTTAAAATAGCAAAAGTGGACACAGCCTTAATGCTTTTGCGCCATGCGCTTTAGACTTTGTGCCTAGATCATTAAAATAGAGCCCAAAGTCTCAGATTAGGGCTGTCTGAGGTATTGGGCGTGGCTAATAAACTTAACCACACCCCTTCAGCTGTCATTGGTATGACCACAAACAGAAATGGTGAGGAGGAGGAGTCTGTTAGGTTGTACTAACTCTCCCCAAACCCTTTTCCCCCATATTCCTGAATGAAACGCCTAATTAAAGACATCCAATCAGCTCGCAGTAGAAAAAACAAGCCACGCCCACTGTTTTATTATATAAAATTCTGTTTCTCTAGTAACTGTATCACGAAAACACAAAAACAGTCGCAGCTCTCATGTGGACCAAACCTATAGGAATCCCACTAAAAACCCAAACCCCACAGAAACCATCATCCATCCGCATCCGCCATAAGTCAAATCGCTTCAGACGCCTTGTGTTTCCTAAAGGCTGCGCAGCACCTGATGCCAGCCATCATCGTCGGGCCGGGATCAATTGAAATCCTGTGTCATTGGAAACCCTGTACGGATGAGCTAATGAAATAAACACAGTGGGCGAGCGGAGAGTGTGGGTCAGGCCAGAGTAAGTGCCTATTTACCTGAATGAGAGGCTTCTGTAATGTATTGGAGTGGAGGAGATCGCATTAACCTGCCAAAGCCTTTTTAAATGGGGTCCAGGGCTTAAACTGATTTATCTACTGGCTCCCCTGGGGCACTTTACAGAGTGCAGGCCGTCCAGAGAAGCCATCAATCTAGACGGCTCAGTAGACATCATTACCGCGCACTCACACACACACTAACAGGTGTGTGTGAGACTGTGAGTGTGTGCGAGAGAGAAAGAATGTATATGTGCATGTGAGAGTGTGTGTGTGTGTGTGTGTATCTGTGTGAGAGAGAGAGAGAGTGTGTGTTTGTATATGAGAGAATGAGTAAGAGGGTGTTTGTGTGAGAAAAAGAGTGAGTGTGTGTGTGTGAGAGAGAGAGAAAGTGTATGTGCGTGTGAGAAAGGGAATGTGTCTGTGTGAGTCTGTGAGAGAGAGTGTGTGTATGTGTGCGTGTACGTGTGTGAGAGAGTAAGAGACAGATGGAATGGGTGTGTGTATGTGCTTGTGAGAGTGTGTGTGTTTGTGTGAACCTGAAACACCTGAAATTTATATATATAGAAACAGCTTCTATTTCTCACAGCTGAACAACAGAAAACTGACCATGATCACCTCAGGTACACCTCATGTGCTTAATTCAGTGTTAAATGCTAATAATGTGAGTCTGAATGCCATTTTACATGACATTTATTGCCATACTACTGAAAGCAGCAGCAGATAGTTTACCTCAGATTTGAACTTTAGCACTGTGACTCAAAACCAACACATATCAGTGATTCAGCATCTACATTTAATAATGTTAAAGAGGTTTAATATGCATTAATTAGATTATAAACCTTTCCATTTCGCTGGAGTGCAGTGAGTGCACTATTCTGTGCTTCTGAATGGCTGTATTTACATTTCTGTTGTGTTTCGTCTGGTTAGTACACGAGGTTAGAGTGTAACGTTGTAATGTTTACAATCGTAATATTTATACTATTTGCTAATTATTAACCTCATGTGGAACTCTGAATCTGCGTCTCATTTTGGAGTCTGCTACTGTCCACCGGAGGTCGCATTTCAGTCACGGACGCATGCTCTGAGAGCCTCTCTGACTGAATGAATGAAATATGCTGTTTTCCACCAAGGCAACCCGGCGTACTGAAATATAATTTAATATAAAGTGGCAGTGGGTGGGTTAAAATGACCAAAACAAAAACAGACGGCACGTAAAACACATTTTCAAAGCAGAATATCTGACTTCAGCATTGTTTTCCAGATAAACAAGAACATTCACTGAGCATGTTTCTGAAATATCTGCACACATCAATGTTGTTATCTGCAAAAATGATGCTTTACAAGAGCCAAAAAAACACATCCAACACCTTTAATCAACAGAGTGTATGCTTTTAGAAGTATTTTACATTTGTAGGTCATTTAAACTAATGTTAACAACCTGAACCTCACGTTTTTTTTCTTATAGACAAAGATTCACAGCTTTTTTAGTGGGACACCGAATGAACTCCAGCGCTGTAAAAGCAGCAGCCTTTTAAGAAATAAACTAATCATTTGCAGGCATAACATGAAAGAAAAGCAGGCCTTATCAAGAGAACGGATTCATTTGTCAGAAGAGAAACATCAGAGCAAACATTTACACAACAAACACTGTAGCAGAGAGTCTGACTCTACTGTACATACAGCAGAACAAAGAGACTGACGAGTGTGTGAATAATAATAATCATCACAGATAGAAACACAAAATACACAGAATTAAGTAGGCCTGCACAATATATGGTTTCAGCATCGATGTTGCAATGTGCGCATCTGCAATATTTACATTGCAAGATATGCAATGTTGAGTCTGGATTATAGATGAGCAGGAGCCACAGAACACAAGTGATTTGTAGAGTCACTGCTGAGTTTAGCCATATTAGAAAGTTTTTCATTTGCATGTGTTTTTAAGGCCAGTGACTGAGCAATTCAAGAGAGTTTAGAACATTTGAGCACAAAAGGGATGATGTTTGGAGGTGTAATTGTGTTTAATTATTTATAAGGAGTTTATAAGGATTTTTTTTGCCATTTTAGGAAATATCTTCATTTTGAAATATCTTCTGAAGCTGAAAATAAAACAATACTTTTGCTTGATCCTTGAATTTGAGATATTTTCCCTGTAAACGAGTCAATGCAAAGTGAGAAAAGCATATTTTTGCATTGTGATGATTCAATTTCTATGCCTGAATACTGATAGACTCCCCAGAAAGCAGTCAAATAGAGCTATTCGAACCACCTTATCAAACTGTGTTCGTATCGTAATGTTTAGTACAGAAAAATAAAGTATCGCAACATCTGATTTTTCCAATATATAAAGCCCTAGAATTAAGTGCATAAAGGGGATTTACTGTACATTTACCGTATTTTGCTGTGGCGATAGTTTGTGTTTTGGTCTCGTGTTTTAAGTCACAGTCTCATTTGCTTTACAAGTAAAATAACAAAGAATTTCATATATATATATATATATATATATATATATATATATATATATATATATATATATATATATATATATATATATATATATATATATATATATATATATATATATATATATATATATATATATATATATTAGGGTTGGGTCGATAGACATTACGATGCTGAGACGGCATCGCAATCCTCCCCGTCACAGCAGCAACCAGCTCGTGGAAAAACACACTTATAGGCCCCATATACACGAATACGTCTTAGTTTTAAAATGGCATTTTAAAACGAAAACGATCCACGTCCACACTGGCGTTTCATCTAGCATTTCTGAAAAGTTGTCCGTCCACACTATACTGCTGAAAACGTACATCACGCACGCACGCACGCACGCACACACACAAGCACTGCAGCGTATGCGCATCTGAGCTCCAGAAGTCAGCTTGTGCTTTGCGTTGTTAAACGTAATATTTAATTAATCTCGTCTCTATCTAACGACTCTTCTGTTTTTTGAATCTATCAGGTAACGTGTTACAGCGTCAGTACACTGCTACAATCTTTCGCTTTCACGCTTGTACTTTGCAATGTTAATGAAAACCTCAGATACTGTTCCTGTTGGTTGTGCACCTTTTTTACCAACGAAGTTTATCGACACCATTATACCGACACAGATCACTCTGCCTATTCATGCCAGAGAAAAGTGTAAAGGAAAAAGTGATTATCAGGTGGTAATTTGTGTGCAACTTATTTTTATATATTTTTTATTTGGTAATGGGTAAAACAAAGACAATGTGGGTCAGGTAGTTACAATTGTAGGCTACAAATAATTAATTTGTTATGAATTAATTATTTATAAATAATTCATTCACCACCGCCTACAACGACGCCATCGTCCATCGCAATGTTTCACATTGGACATTGTGTGTGTATTTATATATATAACAAAATGAAATATTATTTTATAATAAAACAATCATCTTAATGTCAATATTATTAGCCTTCCTAAGCAATATTTGTTTTACAACTGTATACAGAACAAATTATTATTATTATTATTATTATTATTATTATACACTAACTTGCTAAATTAACCTAGTTAAGCCTTTAAATGTCACTTTAAGCTGTATAGAAGTGTCTTGAAGAATATCTAGTCAAATATTATTTACTGTCATCATGGCAAAGATCAAATAAATCAGTTATTAGAGATGAGTTATTAAAACTATTATGATTAGAAATGTGTTTAGAAAGTTCAGAAATTGGAGAAAAAAAATATATAGGGGGCTAATAATTTGGACTTCAATTATATTATATTATATTATATTATATATTATATTATATTATATTATATTATATTATATTATATTATATTATATTACATTATATTATATTATATTATATTATATTATATTATATTATATTGGTCTTATTCCTCACCTCCTCAGCTCGTGTGATCACCACCGCCGGCATCATCTCCTCTGCTTCACAGTCCCGTCGTCCTTCATGATCAAAAATCTCGCTCAGCGTCTGCTTTACATCTTCCGGATTACACCTGAAGGCCTCAATCACGTGCTGTTCTGATGATGAAGACAGTGGAGAGGATGGTTCGGGCTCGTGTGTTGAAGACTCAGACTCCTAAAACCAGACAAAGGACATATTTTTACTTTTAGATCAGTCAAATAATTTTATATAAATGCCAAATGAATTAAATTTATTTGTATTCTGCATAACAATACCAAGATTGAATTCTTGAAGAAATTGCATCCAAATGACAATACATTCATTCATGCATTAAGGCTTAAGCACAGTGATACCGGGAAATATCCCGAAAATTTTCGGTATGACTTTACCGGTTAAATAAAACAAAAAAAGGTGTTCACACAGGCGAGGACGTTTCGTAATTATTGCGGAAAAGACCATTCACACATCCATTCCAAAATAGCGGTAAATTCTAACATCATTAACGAGAAATGGTCTTTAAACGACAGCGCTCGTATTTGTAAACATATTCTGTGGATGGATAAGTATTGTGAACAACTTTCACGTGTCAAGATGTTCATAATACGTGTGTGTGCTGGCGCTCACCGGCTCCTTCACGTGCACACGCGTCAAGCAACTGAAGCAGAGCTTGAAGGTAAACAAACAGTGGTTTATCATAAGCATTTTATCGATAATTTTTTACACAGTTAGCATTAAGAAGGAACATACGTTATCTGACTAACATCTAGCAGCGAAATGTGTCTGGAAGAATATTCCAAAGCTTTTATTTTCATGAACAGTGCAGATGTGAATGTGTCTTAGTGTTTAATTGGCTAAAGTAGACGTCTCACGTCAGCGCGTTCTCGACGTGAACGCGCTCTTTCCGGCAATCTTCCTTCAGCGTTCACACAGAGCAGCATTCAGGCAATTAACTAAATCACCACAAACATAACACACATCTCATGACTTCCCCCATCATTAAAGAAATACACAACATAGCATTGCATAACATCCTGACATGTACAAGAAATATACGTTTATCAATAACCACGAACCCACATTTCCAACCACACAGTCTGGCCTGCCCTGACTGATAGCTTAATTTAATCCAAATATGCCACCCTGTTTTCCCACTCCGGCGTATTTATTGCTCAAGTCACACCGAACCGTCATTAAACAAGCATTAACTTCCTCTTATCGACGCTGCTTTTTTTGTGCTAATCTAAAACGGGTTGACAAGCACAAATCCCCTTCAGCCGAGGAATAACATTTCAGCGGACGGCGGCCCGATTACTCTTCATTAGCCTGTAATGTGACAGTTTGACAAGTGCAGTGGCTGTTTTAGTCACCTGCTGATGCGCGAACACGGAAGTGGCCATTACCCACAGTTCATCTGTCAGACTTCAGTGCGCACTCAACCTCCACTGCACTTCATTTGGAGAGAGAAATAACCCCCGTGGTCTCCATCACATTTATAGCATAGCTCGCGTTCATTAAGACCTCACTGTGCATTTCGGCGCTGCACTTGTAACCTTTTTTTTTTGGGAAATATATTTTTATCCATAATGTCTCGCACTAAATGGAACGGCTTCAATGCTGCACTCAAGCACTTCAAGGCCTGTCACAATAATCAATATATCGACGTATCGCACAACACATGACCTCAATCATTTTTGGTGATGCAACATACACTCGCCGGCCACTTTATTAGGTACACCTTACTAGTACCGGGTTGGACCCCCTTTTGCCTTCAGAACTGCCTTAATCCTTCGTGGCATAGATTCAACAAGGTACTGGAAATATTCCATAATATGGATTTTGCTCTATATTGACATGATAGCATCACGCAGTTGCCGGAGATTTATCGGCTGCACATCCATGATGCGAATTTCCCATTGCACCATAAGCCGAAGGTGCTTTATTGCATTGAGGTCTGGTGACTGTGGAGGCCATTTGAGTACAGTGAATTCACTGAACTCATCTGAGATGACTGGCGCTATATGACATGGCACGTTATTCTGCTGGAAGTAGCCATCAGAATATGGAGACACTGTGGTCATAAAGGGATGGACATGGTCAGCAACAATACTCATACTCACAATGCTCAATTGGTACCCAAAGTGTGCCAAGAAAATCTCCCCCACACCATTACACCACCACCACCAGCCTGAACCGCTGATACAAGGCAGAATGGATCCATGCTTTCATGTTGTCCAAATTCTGAGCCAAGCATCTGAATGTGGCAGCAGAAATGGAGACTCATCAGACCAGGCGACGTTTCTCCAATCTTCTATTGACCAGTTTTGGTGAGCCTGTGTAAATTGTAGCCTCAGTTTCCTGTTCTTAGCTGACAGGAGTGGCACCCGGTGTTGTCTTCTGCTGCTGTAGCCCATCTGCTTCAAGGTTGGACGTGTTGTGTGTTCAGAGATGCTCTTCTGCATACTTCAGTTGTAACAGGTGGTTATTTGAGTTACTGTTGCCTTTCTATCAACTGGAACCAGTCTGGCCATTCTCCTCTGACATCAACAAGGCATTTGCACCCACAGAACTGCCGCTGACTGGATTTTTTTTTTATTATTAAACCATTCACAATGGTTGTGGATCTATGCTTTGTTAAACTGTAGAGTTTTTAGTTTTTTAGCATAAATAGTCGACAAAGTGACTTTTATTGACATTTTAGTAGTCTGAAAATCTCTCATGCTAAATGGCGAGGCTTCAATGTTACACTGTAGGAAATATCTCTTCATTTTTTATTTATAATATGTTAATAATTTATACTATTTAATTTATAATTAAGTCATAATATTGTAGTGGTGTAACGAAGCACAAATCAAATGTTCTCTCAATCTCCATCGGTCTCCATGTATTTCAAACATACTGAATGTCGCTTTCTTCAACGAGACGTCATAAAATATCCCAGCATGCTTTCCTCGTGTCACAGCTGTTCTCATGTCATATCTTCATTAAACAAGAATGTCTCGGTAAAATGTGGCTTCATTCAAGTAGATTAAACAGTCGGATCCAATGGGTGTTCATTACACACCGATTGGTAACTGGCGAGGAATTGTTTTCTTTCACACTGTAATCCAAGCCATTCGCGATTAATTAAGAAACAGTCTGCATGTACTTTGGACAATGACGGATTCATCGTGGACATATGATGCTTCTGAATATTTCCGCAATGGAGTAACCCCACTGCTAAACTTTACAGGAATCCAATTAGGCCATTGGGACTGAAGGCTTTGATACGAAATCTTTCGGAACCAAATGTAGACTAAACAATCCTTTGTCCGACTTTATTTTGAGTATTTATAAAAAACGAGAATGGAAGATTAAAGGTGTGGATCTGCAAACATCAAGGGATCTTTTAGAATGACTGTGGTAAATGCTAACGACAAAACAAATCTTCAAAATGTCAAGCATATCAAGCAAACATTATTTGTCTTATATTGCATAAGTATATTGCTGGCAATAACCAAAAATACATAGATGCATATGCCAAAAATCATTGGAATATTAAGTAAAGATCATGTTCAATTAAGACATTTTGTACATTTCCAACTGTAAATATATCAAAGCTCAATTTTTATTAATAATATACATGGCTCAGAACTTAATTTTGACGAAGTTAAAGGCAATTCTCTCTTAATATTAAATTTTTTTAACTCATAGATTAGTTTTCTCTCTGCTAAATATTGTTAATTCCTAAAAATCTGTGAAAAACTTATTCAGCTTTCGTGCAATGTATAAATCTCAGTTTCACTTGAGACACATCTACATTTTCTTTACATACATGCTTGCATTTGCACACGAATGAATGCACAGCCAATCAAAGTACTCCACATTTGATATTGTGTACAAACATATACAGACACATGCACAGTAAAAACATTAACCCCAGATCATTGACTCTGCTTTTTCTATCCTGAAGTCAAGGTAAAAATATTTAACTCATTCAGACTAGAACTGCGGACGTCTTTCAATCTCTTAAGCACTAATCAATGCAGCTGTACACTGCTTTTAATGTCTTACAGTTTGTCATTCTTGTTTTGTCCCATATGTTTCTTTTTTGTAATGTGAATCTCTTGGTTTAAAGACTAAATAAATTATGCAATAAATACAGTAATAAAAGCACAAAAGTATGCACAGTTACAGTACAAAATGCAATGCATTAATTAATGTGCACTATTCCGGTGATGAAATCTACATTTAATAAAGTGTTTATGGTCATTTTTTAAATATATGCAAAACAAATCTGGGAAATTACGACTAACATACAAGAAGACATTTATTATTGGCCTAAAAAAAGCCTATACAGTAATATTGCAGTTCACTTTTTTAACAAAAGGATTCCTGCATTAGAAATCTGGCAAAAATAATAATAATCTAATAAAAAATAATAATAATAGGCTACATTTCTGCATTTAAATGCTGCACGATGTTCTGTCAAATTGATTTCTATTTTTTTTTTAACTATTTTCAGCAGTAAACAACAAGACTGGGGTAAAGGGGGTTTTATATTCGCACATTTGGACTATCTCCATAATATTACATTATCAGAAGAGTATTACTCCCAAATTCTAAATAGGACAATTATATTAGCAGCCAATGAGTATCAAAGGATAACATTGTTCAGAGTCAATTAAATAGTTTTAAAAGACAAACATGCATTTAATATTCAAAGTAGCATGGTAAACAATATAGGTCACTGAATGAATGTATGCATATAAATCCAACTTTACCTCAGTAACACGTGACAAGCGAGACAATGCCAAAAACAAACACATTTTAGCTAAACAGCTAATAAAAACAAACAATGCTGTTCTGTAAGTTCAAGTGATGAATATTTCCTGTTCATTTGCTCACCCTAAGACCACCCAAGATGTATTTTATGAACCAATCAGTAGAATATTAAAGACGATTTTAGCTGAACTCACAATGTTTGGTAATTCATATACCAAGTCGAGAAGTGTGATCAATTTAACAGTCAAAATGGCGGATACTGGATTTCTGACGACACACTGTGGTGTTAAGAATCTAAACAATTGGTTCATGAAAGAAATTGAACATTGTTAACAACATTTGTTACCTTTAATCCTCAGACTCCCGCTCTCTCATTATGGCGCATGCGCGGTAGCGAAACTGACTGAAATGACGCGCCTGCGCACTCGAACCGCCGACGATCAGCGTTCACACAAAACTGCAAATTCATACCTGCACGACAGGTGGCGCTAACCACAACAGTGGATTATTTTATTTATTTAGCCCTATTTGTGATTTTGTCGGCCTACAATACCAGACAGAGCATTAAAAACTTTAACAAACATTGTTTTCCAGCAACATATTAAAAACATAATTTTTTTAAATAAACATATTCACATGTGGACGACACGGTGGCTCAGTGAAGGTAAGAACTGAAGAAAGTAAGAAAGATATACCTGAATAGGCTGAGGATGAACAAATGAACAGCAAATACATTTTTATTAAGGGCCAAGCCATTCCTTTAAGGGGATAGTTCACCCCAAAATGAAAACTTACTCACTATTTACTCACAATCAAGTGGTGTAAGTTTTAAAAATGAGCTTCCTTCTGTCGAACAGAAAATAAGATGTAATTATTTGTTTGCTTGTTTGTTTAGACTTTATAAATCCCAATTAATAACCCCAATTAACCCCTTGACCTACTAAAAATATCTATACATATTATGGAAGCCAGTTGTTACACATTTCCAACATTCTTCAAACCATCTTCTTTGGTGTTCAACAGAAGAAAGACGCCGATTAAGGTTAGAAACAGGTAAAGGGAGAATAAATGATGACAACATTTTCAGTTTTGGGTGAACTGTCCCTTTAAGAACAGCAGTGAAACGAGGATATTAGATGTGTTGTAAACATGACAAGGCAATTGTGTCACTGTGTCAATTCCGCAGCTGCTCTGGGCACTTTAGTTAATCCAGATCTGACTCTGTGTGTCCGTTTCATCTACTGATATGCGATCCACAACAGCACCTCAATACTACGAGCCGCAGGATCCACCTATAGGGTCAAAACACAGCATGCAACAAGGGGTTCGTCCATTTAAATAAAACACACCGCAAAGAGGAAATGACATGAGTTCACAAACGACAACCACCTTGCAGGATACACTTCCAGGACAAACACAAACCAGCAGACAGGACTAATCTCCACTACACTCTTAAAAATGATGTGTTAAAAATTTACACAAAATATGTGTTAAACAGATCGTAACACATTTTGTGTTACTACAGACACATTGTGTGTTAATATTGTGCTTAACTGTTTACACAATGACTGTGTTAAACACATTTAAACAGTATGTTGGAATACAGTGCATTTTTGGTCGTAGTCAAATGGCACTGTGTTATGTGTTTATGTAGTTTATTTATCATGATGGTAATATAAAATAAGCAATTGTGAGAATGTGGTTGAAAATTCTGTATTTCGGGATTTATGCTGTGGAATTTCTACACGCGCATGCGCAGTGACGTTCTTTTTCAACCGTCGCTCTCCCAGACCTCTGCCGGATAATGCACCTCTCTGCCTCAGGTGAGTGAAATTAATTACAATTCGTCTACGATAGTAAATATTGTTTCCAGTCTGCGTGAGAATGTTTTGTGTTAGTTGGCCAAGAAGTTATTTTTGTTACTTTTATTATGTCTCCATGTTTGGCAACTCTCTGTCATGCAACATCAACTTTAGCCGTGCAAGCTAACGCTTCTGGCGCGTCTTTTGTAAAGCTGCTTTTGCACTTGGCAGAATTGTTAATAAGTTACATATAAGGCGAAAGACTTACGCTAAATATGTATTGCATTTTGGTACGTCATGAGAGTTACCGTTACTTTAAAATCACCGGCTCCGCGTCACTTTAAAGCCTCCGCGTCTCTGACACGTGAGGTAATGTTACCGGACACAATTTATACATTTACGTTATTATCATAATGTTATTTAATAAAAAGCCTAAGGTGACGCTTTGCGGCAGGAATTTAAACAAGAATCCCTTGTCATAACGTTAGTTAGGTGCTTTGTACAGACACCAAATGGCGCCGAGGAGTGAGCAAATTCATAAACAATGTCTTAAATATGAATATCTTTAATGAAATCAACATTGCGCGCCATTTTGTGCTACCCAGCTAGTCACATACTATTTAAAATGTACTTTTTATTGTCATACACAGTTACTTGTGTGTGTTTTCTCATTGTGCTGTGTATATATGGATTTCTTTCTCTTTTACTTAGATGATGGAAGTCGAGGAACAAATTACAGTCCCTCTAACAGTTTTACACCGAGTTCTTGCAACTGTCTTCATAGACGGAAAGGAAATATGGAGAAAACTATCCTCAGTCAAACCTGAACTGTCTCGACTATCTCTTGATTGAATATTGAAATTTGACACAGATTTTCAAGAGTTCATTGACACTGATGTAAATGCAGGAGTACAGGAGCTTGACAAATTTCAAATAAATTATATTGCAAGCAACATCCCCGACTCATTAGAAAGTGTGCACTCATTACAGGTAAAACATTGATATATTTCTCCCATTATATTACTATAGATAAAAGTAAACATTTAAATAAATAAAATGTTTTTGGCATTTCTTAGTGTCCTTTAACAGATTCAACTCAGACTGGCACCACAACTAGTTTGCTGACGCTGCTTGAAGAAAAAGCCTCTACAATCCTGAGAGAACATGAAGAGACAAAGACGCTGTCCATTTTCTCATGAAAGATTCTTGTTAAAGTTGCTGTCAGTGACCTTGTAGAAAAACATGCATTGTGAGTATGTGGTTTAATTATTTCATGTAAGGTATATTTATTTTCAAATTAAATTACATTTATTTAAATAAGTTATATATTAAAATAATATTTTAAAAAAATATTTTAAATAAATACATTTAACAATCAATTTATCCCAATCAATTCCAAAGTACCACTGTTTAGTCAGTTTTTTTATGTTCGTCAATGTTTGTGTAAGAGCAATTTATGCAACTATTTTTTTTTATTATTACTTTTTTAGCTATCCAATTTGGTACAGAAAAACTGGCACTACCAAAAGAGATTGTATCATTGTTCCCCTCGTTAAGGATTCAAGTGCCCTTTGGTGAAAATGAGGGACATGTAAGAATGGTTTTACATTTTAAACTGAATTTATTAGGAATGTGTATATAAGTTGCTCATGTATACTTGACTTTAATTAGTTCTGTTTTTGCATTACTAATGTCAGGAGCATTTTTTGCTGGGCCATCACACAGTGGATTTATTGAAATGAGATTACGTAACATTAGATGGAAGCTTCAACAGAGCCAGCGGGTGTACAATTTGAAACATCGTCATTGTACACCGCAACCTTCTTTACCAAGTCAAGATGAAACTGTACCAAGTGAGTGGTTGACTCTGATAAAGAGGATTTCTTGACATGCCAGCTTTGGTAATAGACATGCTCAACTAAGACAGAACTTTACACAAACATTTATTTCATAATTGTAATATTAATATTTCTTATTTTCTAATTTCTTTCTTCCTTTCTTTGAAGATGGACATTGAATCCGGAAATGGGACGGGACGATAATTCCAAAACTCAAGAAAATAGCATCCTTGGAGAGGAAAAATGACATCAGACACTTACTGGAGAAGGCTGACAATAAGCATGATGGTGTGAGTTTCAGCCAAAATGTCTGTTGCATGTGCACACTTTTCTAAACATAGTTTAAAAGAGAAAACTTAATGTGAATATTAATATTCTATTCAAGGTAAAGTGTTAATTACAAATAAATTGTTTAAATTGTTCTTTTGCATGTGACCTGTATCTTCACTTCAAGATGAGCTGTGTTACACTATGTTGAAGATCCTTATTCATCTTCTTCCACCCACTGCATCTGTGAGAAGTGTTGCTGGGAGTAAATGCTGTGTGACTTCTGCTGTGTCCTACCTGTTGGTACAAGTTCCGGTATAGTTTTTATTGTGTTAGCTTGTGATAAATAAAATTGTTTCTGATGCAGCAACATTTTCTAATGCTTTTCATTGTTTCATTCCTGAAGGCTGGTACTAACGTTACATCTTTGCTTGCTGAATCCATGAAAGGGACCCTAAAGTCAGCTCAGCCGCAGTTGTTTTCCATCGGTTCTATAGGACATGATCCCAGTACGTAATTGTGGCAAAGAATGACTCTTTTGCTCTTCCATTTGATGTTGAAAGCCTGACCTGTGCTGTGACAGACTTTTCAAATTCTTCTGGCTGTGCAATCTTCAGTATCCATGCCAACTGTCTTCTGTTTTTCTTTTTTTGAGTGTATATATATATATATATATATGACCTGTCTTTGTCTCAGTCATCTTGCAAACGATCAAAGTTCATGGAATTGATTGCTAAGGTGCAGTCTCGTACCTAATTGAAATAAGCATGTACACCTGTCCAAAGTGTCTTCAAAATGATTGTGTTGAAACAAAGGGGTTAATTTGGCATTTAAGGGAAGTGCATGTACTCTCTGATAGTCACAACCTAACTATTATTTTGTCAAAATGGTTAATTACAATTCCTTTTTAAAACATCTGAACAGACATCACTTTAAAATGAATTCATGCCCTTCTATAGAGTCAGGACACACAGAGAACTTGGCTATATCCAATCAAATTGATAAAAGCAGAATAAGTAATTTTGAGGATAATGTCCATATGTTTCTGAGAGTATTAAGAGTAAAGTATTTTGATGAACATCTTTTTCCTTCTTTGTCATCCGAACAAATGATTTTGACATGGCTTTGCTGCCTGGGGACTTAATAGATTACAGACCTCTAGACATTATGTCATTTTGTGATCAGCAGTATGTAACTCCTAAATACAAAATTTTGTTTTAAACATGTTAGTGGTTGAAACTTTGGTAACACTTTATAATACACACTATAAATCATTTATTAAGCATTAGGAAATAGTTAATTCATTAATTTGTTAAGCATTAACTCTACATTATAAGA
Source organism: Danio aesculapii (assembly GCF_903798145.1). NCBI lineage: Eukaryota > Metazoa > Chordata > Actinopteri > Cypriniformes > Danionidae > Danio > Danio aesculapii. Next base: position 2,127,543 of record NC_079459.1, read on the forward strand.
CATTAGTAAGCGGTTCATAAATACAACTACAAATGCTGTATTCTTGACTAATAAGTAAATTTTTTAATGTGCTTAATAATTGCACTTTCATACTTTGCTTGTGATTAATTTTTCACTAATAAGTTAACGACTGCATTATTTACAAACCATTTGTATTTGAAAGTATGAATTATGCAAGTACAATCATTAAGCGCATTATTGATGTGCTTATAAGTCAAGAAAACAGCCTTTGTAGTTGTATTTATGAACCGCTTACTAATGTCTTATAATGTAGAGTTAATGCTTAACAAATAGTGAATTAACTATTTACTAATGCTAAATAAATGATTTATAGTGTGTTGTTACTATTAAAGGGTTACCTAAATGTTTGAAGTGTTTTGACTAGATTTTACAATGATTTATTTTGTTAATACAAACACCTTACATGTAGGCGAATACAAAAAACAGTGTGCTATGGTTATTTCTTTCTTTCACTATAGAATAATTTTGAAAATGTATATGTTGGGAACTGTTTCATACATATTTGACATTTTATTTGGCGTGCGTGACAGATATGAGTTCAATTTAATTAATGCTTTTTAAAGTGAGTTTTTATATTATGTACAGCTAATTGTTTTTACAATGAAATGCTATAAAACATTTGAATGTATTAATTCCATGTTAAAGGAGAAAAAATAAACAGCATGTGAACAGTGTTTAATGTTTCCTGTGAGATTTTGTATATTGATTTAGCATTTATAATATTTTTTACATTTAAAATTCTAAAAACTAAATAGTAACACATAGTTGTGTTAGATACATACAAAAATAACACATCTGTGTGTCAACTTATGCTGCACATTAATGTGTTACATTTTATGACACATTTTGTGTGTTAAACTTAACTCAACATGTGTTGTCCCTGAGCACACTCAGAACATGTGTTGAAAATAACACATGTTGTGTTGTTTTCAACACATTTGTTTTTAGAGTGTATTAGAGCTCGGTTAAGCTGAGAAATTCCCTGAAGAGCAGAGAAAGGAATGCCATAAACAAGCAATTGCTAAGCATGGATATAAATAACATGCTGGAGTGATGTTTGGCTAAAACAGGAATCAGCAGCTCTATTTGTTTTAAAGCGAATGCTGTCAAAATATCTTTAAATTAGCAGCTTTTTTTTCATATTTTATGTTTGATGTTTTTATTTTCCCTCATTTATTAATGCTTTTGAGTTGCATTATGGGATCTTGATCTTTTTTTGACAATTTTTAACCATGAAAAGTTGAAAAATGTGTCTTTTATTGTCATTTTTAATAGTTTTAATGGTATAATGTTTGGGTTTGTGTTGTATATCATGCTACAGACACCTTGTAATAAACTGTCAATGCATTTATTCTACACACTTATTTACTCTAGATGTCATTTCTTATACATTATATGATCTCAAACTAATAAAATGTCAATAAAAGTCACCGTGTTAAACTGTAGAGTTGAATTTTCAACATCAAAAGTCAACTGAGCAGAGATTAACATCCATTAATGCAATTCACAACCGTAAATAAACTGAAAACACATATTTTTTACAGTGAGCTGTAGATTTAATTGTGTTATTGAGTGTCAATAACTCTATTTATCAGCCTTCCTATGAAGGGCAAAATGCATCTGACTGTATCCTGAGCAAAGCAACTGCAGAATGAAGCCATTTCACCATAAAACCGGCTGTGATGCATCAAATCTGATAATGCTTTGTGGGAAGAGGACATTATTCATGCACCGTTGTTGTCAATCAATGCTCATTTAGCCGTTACAGTTATCGACTCCTGAATAAAAGTGTAGCCTTCTGAGATAAACCATTATACATGGTGAAAAGTGCAAATCTGCTGCTCTTTCTAACTTATCTGAACCATTACTTTGGTTGGCCTGGAGATCAAAGTTATTCTGTAATAAAACAAAACAGAGAGATATTTTTGACCCTGATAGTGATTAATGTACACTGCTGAGATGTCTATTTGACGTTTGTGTTTACATCTGGAAGTCGTATTCATGATATCTCTTTATTTATTGTTTTGCTCGTCTGCAAAACATCTTAATGTGCTTTTTTGGATGCCAAACAATATGTTTTTAAGTAGTTATGTTCAGCAGATGTTTTTAAGATGTCTCTCAGACCTTTGGAAACAGCCGTGCATATAATGTAAATGTATATTGATATGTGGCATCCTTCAATAAAAAATAGATTTAAAGGGTACCTATTGTGCCCCTTTTTACAAGCTCTAAAATAAGTATCTGATGTCTCTAGTGTGCGTATGAAGTTTCAGCTCAAAATACCACACAGATAATAGTTTATAACTCTCTTAATCTGCCCATTTTTCGGCCTTGATCCAAATCGCGGCGTTTTGGCGACTGTTGATTTAGATACAAATGAGATTGTGCTTTTTTTAAAAGAGGGTGGAGCTTCAAAAGCATGTGTGTCGGCATAGTGGCAGATTCAAAACAGGACTAATGTTATCTGTGTGAAAAATGTTGGAAGACTGCTTCTCACTCAGGGCTGTTTATGCTATTGATGGTACATGTACAAGTGGGGGACACGTACAAAGGGAGAATGTCAAGCAAAGTGTTTTAAACAATATAATTAATACATTTTTACCATTAGACGCTGGTTATATTCACACACGACTGTGTTTAAACCCCTTATAAAAGTGATCTTTGCATAATAGGCCCCCTTTAACCTTTGCAATCCTTACGTCAACAAAGTTTTACAATTACCTTTTCATTGACTGCAAATGTGAGTCTTCCTTGGTCCACTTCATCTGGATGAAAACACAAATAAATTAAACTCATTTACAGACTATTCAAGTCTGTTTACTCTTTACTTTCAAAGCCTGTAACTATAATGCAATTGATAATAATGTCTTTTACACTATAATGTTCTCATAAATAATTAGGTTATGATGCATCAACGCCCAGTTTTAATAGCTATCAAGCATTATAATGAAATAATAGGCTTACAATTATCCATGGATCTCCAAAATACGTTATAACGAGCATGAATTCGCTCTAGAATACCTTCACATCCACGGAGTCATGCTGCATTAAGCACTTAAGTCTATTAATAGAGCTTGTAAATGAGATTAGTCACCTCTGTGCATGTTTAAATTGTTCAAGGAATTCAAGCGATGCCTTTATGTTTTGTTGAGAGGTGTCTAGATAAGGGAAGATGTGGAGATAAACCGTTTATGCGAGCACTTTAGGTGTAATAACCTGGCCTACAGTGCGCGCTCACATGCACGCGCACGTGTACACGCGCGCTCAGGAGCGGTTTCAGGTGGATCCCGCTGTCTGTCTTTACCTGTTCCGGTAGGCTGTTGTGTCTCTGGCAGCTCGTGCGTGGATTGAGCATCATGTGTTCCTCCGTCTTCAGTCAAAAGGTCTTCTTCTGCCTCAGTCGGATTCGTGGAAGTCATGTTAATACTGCAGGGATTCCTGTGCGCTTCGTGTCTGAGCAGAGGATCTCGGAGGATTAACTCGCATGCGTCCTCTGCTGATTATCACACTGTCTGCAAGACAAACGCAAATAATTAACAAACAAAATTAAAGTAATATAGGCTAGCTATAAAATTATAAATATAGCAACAACGCAAATGTGCATCATAAACCAGCTATATTTTAGAAAACAAAATGGAGGAAGCAATTTCGCGGTATGAGAAAAAAATATCTATTTTAGTAGGCACTGAAAATGGAACCTTGAAACGGAAATTGAAAACAAATTTCAAAAAATGTTTTTTAAATCGCGTCTCGCTATAGTGTAAACACAATATCACGTTCAAATTCGGATTAAGTGCGGAATGAATGTGTACAGAATTTAAGTCATAAATCTTAGTCTTTTTTAAAATGAACATTTTTGTCATTGTAGCCTAAAATGTTAATAAAGATCTAATTTTAATAGTCTGCTGTGGGCCGTTTGACCTCATGCGACTGGGCTTCTGAACGGCCCTCTTTCTGCTAACATTCTCCTAACATTCTTAGAACGTTCCCATAACCCATTTTACTACTTTGAATGATCCTATTATTTCAATTATAGTCCTAATTCTTTGGTTATATAGGCTATATTTTAGAATATGTCTGTCATTGTAGTATAAAATGTTAATAAACATCTACTTTTAATAGGCTAGTCTGCTGTGGGGCGTTTGCGCAAGAAAAGATCTCACGCAATTTTTGCCCGTTTTTGTACGATCATCCATGTTGTCAAGTTCCGTTGTTCGGTTTTGGATCGATCAATCAATCAATCAATCAATCAATCAATCAATCAATCAATCTATCTATCTATCTATCTATCTATCTATCTATCTATCTATCTATCTATCTATCTATCTATCTATCTATCTATCTATCTTTGCGGTGGGGCTTCTGAACGTCCCCCTTTCGGCTACAATCCTCATAACATTCTTAGAACGTTCCCATGACCTTTCATTACTTTGAATGATCATAGTCTTAAAATAAAAGCTTAACAAATAGCTTCACAATGACCAATACACTCGGGTTTTTAAAACTTAACCAGTATAGCTAAAAAGAAATAAGAAAAAGCAATCGTCCTAATGTAAAAATAATAAATAAACAGCAATGAAGAACTCAAAGGCTACGGAACGCAGACTGTTACACCATACTACTACAAATCTATGACATGAAAGATGAAAGCAATTCATATGAAGGTAAAAACCACATCAGTTTCGGAGATAGCCACAACACAATGCAATGTTACAGCATCAAATATTTTCAAAAGTGTCATTATGCTTGTACCATGTTGGAAAATAACAACTATTCTGTTCTAAAGTGTGTTCAATTTCATTTATTTATTTATTTATTTATTATTTATTATTTTAAAATAATCATACACGTCTTTTTATTTCTTATTTGTGTAGCCTACTGTATGTGTTTATCATTTTTTTTAATTGTGTGTGTGTGTGTGTGTGTATTGTAAAATCACTTAATTTTATTAATTGTTTATGTAATGTGCAAGGCTCTGGCAATACTTTAAGTAACACAAGTCAAGCCAATAAAGCTCTGTTTGAATTGAAGTGTGTGTGTGTGTGTGTGTGTGTGTGTGTGTGTGTGTGAGAGAGAGAGAGAGAGAGAGAGAGAGAGAGAGAGAGAGAGAGAGAGAGAGAGAGAGAGAGAGAGAGAGCAGGAAAACTCAGCTTGAGCTTTTCTTTCCGTCTCCTTGAGGAAGCGCGCGGAACTCCAGACGCTCTTCAGTTCCGTTTACCGGAGACTTCAGCTCATGCAATGTGTCACTTCCTAATATCAGGAGTTGATCAGCCTTGAGTTTTTGGAACGATGAGAGTCCAGAGGTGACTGTAGCGGTAATCTGGTCATGGCGTTTCCACAGGGATACTTGTACCAGTCGTCGCTGTCTCTGTACTCGTGTCCGCCGTACGGCTCCACCGGGATAACGGCACCGCGAACGGACGATCTGGGACGGTCCTCCGGTGGATCTGCTTTCGCCCCATACGCGTCCACAGCCTTTACGAACACCGCCGCCTTCAGCTCCCTCCAGTACAGCCCCGAATCCGCAGCCCCCTTCACTTCATACGGGGTGAGTTTCATTCATAATCAAGCCCAATGTTTATCTTAATTTGGAGGTTTATGGTTAGTGGTGACGACTATATTACGACCTCATCACACTATAAAAATGCAGGATTGTTATAACTTAATATTGGGTCAAATGTGGACTAAAACAATCGTCAAAAGTGCAGTTTTTTAAAATTTCATTGACAAAGATTAAGCCCATATTGGGTTTGTCAATAATTGCGCATTAACGTTCAGCTAAAGTGATTGACTGGATGTCGGACATTTATTTCTCTTATAGATCTATAAATAAATAACTTTTAAGCACTTAAACTTCCTTAATGTTGATCTAGAAACCGCCAACATTGTAAGTTGTATTTTTTAGACAGTTAAAAAATAAATGGTTAGGTTTTAATAGCCTAAAATCTTCAAAATCCAACCTTTTAATTCCTTAAAAAGTTCTTAGGTGGGAAAAGACGATTTAGATTATTAAAATGATGTAAAAACGGTAGCCTAGTAATAAGAATATTAATATAGCAAAATTAAATATTGCGAAATCAAAATATTGCGATTTTTTATAATCTGCCAGAGACATAAAATATTTAATAATAACCTATATTAAAATAAGTACCAGTTGTTTTTGTACTTTAGTTATTTAGACAGGATATTTAAAGCTTTAAAATTTACGAACTGTTCCTTAGTTGGCGAAATTATGTGTTATTCTTTGGAATAATATTTGTTTTCGTAAATTTTTGAGCACGCTATTATAATTCTAATGTGTGGATCATTTATATTAATATGCATCAGATGATAATCAAATGATTCAAGTGCATTATCATCACATTATGCGGTTAATATCTAACATAGCCTATTCCTGAAGCAATCAGTCGCCTATAGATCATCTGTGCCCTTTTTTCCCATCCTCGAATTGTAATCTTTATTAATTCATTGCCCAGGGCTCCCCATATGACCCTTCTCCAGGCATGACCGGCTCCATCGGCTATCACCCGTATGCCGGTCCCCTGGGTTCGTACCCTTTCGGGGACCCCGCTTACCGGAAAAACGCAACGCGCGACGCCACCGCCACCCTGAAGGCCTGGCTCAGCGAGCACCGCAAAAACCCCTATCCCACCAAAGGAGAGAAGATCATGCTGGCCATCATCACCAAGATGACCCTCACCCAGGTGTCCACCTGGTTCGCCAACGCCCGCCGGAGGCTGAAAAAGGAGAACAAGATGACGTGGACGCCCAGGACCCGGAGCGAGGATGAGGATGAGGAGGACAGCATTGATTTGGAGAAAAATGATGAAGATGATGAGCCCATAAAGACAGCCGAGAACACCAAAGATTCAGGTGCGCTTTATTTTTCGATTGTTAGTGTTAGTTGTTGGTGCAGAGCATATTATTATAGGTTTTTAAAATAGTTTTCTAAAAATAACTGGACAAATGTTTAACATTTAGATAACAAGAAAGGATTTAAATCAACTTAATTTATTGCCAATTGTCAACCCAATCATTTATTGTATTCTATAACTCAATATAATCATTATTTTAAATGAATAACAACATAAATACAACTCAGAAACAGGCGACATGGTGACTCAGTGGTTAGCATTGTCGCCTCACAGCAAGAAGGTCGCTGGTTCGAGTCCCGAGCCAATTGGCATTATATGGAGTTTGCATGTTCTCCCCGTGTTGGCGTGTTTCCTCCGGGTGCTCCGGTTTCCACAGTCCAAACACATGCGCTATAGGTGAATTATAGTGTGTATGGGTGTCTCCCAGTGGATTGCATCTGGAAGGGCATCCGCTGTGTATAACATATGCTGGATAAGCTGGCGGTTCATTCCGCTGTGGCGACCCCTGGTGAATAAAGCCGACGAAAAATGAATGACTGAAATATCTTATGAGTTGTGAATATTAATAAGTCTCCATTGGTTTGAGGTATTGTAATGAAGTATGTTTACATATAGGGTTATAAATAAATAAATAGGCTTGATAGATAAATGAGTATAGCTTAATTGTCAAATATTATGTAATGTTTAATTAATTTATTTAGTGTCACAAAATAATTTTCTGTAGCTTTTGGTTACAAATATCATCATCATCATCATCATCATTATTATTATTATTATTACCTCATTTCGTTTTATAACAAAAGTTAATAATATTTTAAAGAGAAAAACAAGAATTTTAGACTTTTTTCTGTCAGATGTTTTTATTAATCATCTTTTATTTTTTACTGAACCACAAATCTTTATACCCTTTTAAACCCTTAACATATTGAAAATAATGCCATCGTTTTGCTTAGCTAGTCTTTACTTCGGAGCCTCATTGCCTATTATAATAATAAAAACATTCTACTTTTGTTTGTAGATAAAATTACCTCAGAAATTATGAATTATGTCTCATATGATCCAACAAACCAAAATACATGCATTATAATTGTCTTGTAATCCTGATAATATGTTTTAGTCTGTGCACAGAGTAAGAGAAAATCAATGAAATGCTCATAATTGATTCACTGTAATTGTTGTTTTGCGTCATTATTAAGTCATAATTATGTTTGTTCTGCACAGAAACCCGCGCGGAAGATCACGACGACTCGACGGACAGTGTGATCATCGACTGCGGAGAAGAAGAAGAAAACCGGACAGAGTCTCCGATGCCCACGACCTCCTCTCCCCAAGACGACCCGAGTGAAAGCACGATTAAGCCCCTCAGCGAAAACTGCAAGCCCACATCTGTCATCCCCTCCCCGAACCCCAAACCCAAACTCTGGTCTCTGGCAGAAATCGCTACGTCGGACAAAGGGCGCGAGGAGGTGTCACATACGTCACGCGCGGGGTCACCACAGTGCACGTTTCCCGCCAGACACTTGTACTACGCGTCTCCATTTTTCGCGGGTTTCTCGAACTATGGCGCCTTCGGACATTTGAACGGCGGCGGTGGCGGGAACTTGACACACCTGAACGGAATAAACCAGGCGGTGTTACACAGAGCCAGAGACAGCAAACTGGCCCTGGAGATGTGCAAAGAACTCACTTTCGAGCACAAGAGAGCGAATATTTAGCTTTTCTTTTCATTTTTGTTTTGTATTTATTGTTTCCGGAATGAAACGAACAAGCGTTGTGCTTTTGAACTGTGTACACGACGCATAAAACTTTTTTATATTTAAAAAGGAATTGGTATGGGAATCGTTTAGCTTACCCAGATGACCAACTACTACAGTAGTAATATATAGTAAACACTGTAGTGCTTTTATATATAGTCAATTAAAGTGTATTAGTAGTATTTATAACACAATGCTAAAGCATACTAGTATTTACTACACTAAAAAAGTCCTGGTTGCCTTACATTTTTAAGCTGAATCAAATTAACTTTGAGTTCACTGAACTTATATTATGTTAAACCAACTTAAAACAGCTTATGAAACTTATAAATTTAAGTTAGAACATGAATAACTTAGATTAATAAGTTACAATGACCTAAAAACATATGCTGGCATGACTAATTAATCATATAATTTTTATAGTGTTTGATAAACTAATAAATACATGTATATTTTAGTTGCTACTACAGTAAACTGTGGTGTATTAGGCCTATAAATTGTACTGTTGAAAACGTGGGTCATTTGTTTACTATACACTGTAAAAATCCTGGTTGTCTTAAATTTCTAAGCTGACTCAAACTCACTTTTATGAGTGTACTGAACTTATATTATGTAAACCAACTTAAAACAGCTTGTGAAACTTAAAAATTTAAGTTAGAACATGATTAACTTAGGTTAACAATGACCTAAAACATGCTGTCAGGACTAATTGATCGTATAATTTTTACAGTGTATGATAAACTAATAAATACAAGTATATTTTAGTTGCTACTACAGTAAACTGTGGTGTATTAGGCCTATAAATTCTATTGTTGAAAACATGGGTCATTTGTTTATTTTAGCCGATAGTTGTTGTTTTCAATAGCAGCTATAATTACTCCAACATGTTAACCTTAAGGTTAAAAAACACTAGTGTTTACTATAAATTACTATAGTATTTTTCATTTGGGTGTCTATCATTTATTGTAGAATATTTGTGCAAGAGGCCAAAGTACTTTGTAATCCCAATCATCTGTTAAAATTATTTCAATTACTGTTTTTTAAAGATCTTTAGACATCAATCATCTGTGCCATTTTTGCCAATCATATCAACCATACGGAGAGTTTATCAATGCACATTCTGGAATCTGTGGTTTTGTTTGTGGCTAAATCATACACACGTTCTCTGTAAACATTAAATACACATGAATCAAATCATTTTTGTTAAGGAGTTTTGAAATAGAGCTGTTTTTATATGCTTAAAGAGGAATTATATTAAAGGGATAGTTCACCCAATATTGAAAATCTCTCATTATTCATTATTTACTCATCCTCCACTAAACTAATCAGTTTCTTTCGGTGTTTTTGAACACAAAATGAAATATATAATTGAATAATTGTGTGGAATTAAGTGCAAACTCCAGGTGTACAAATATTACACATTTGCAATATGACAAATACAAAACAAGACATATCAAAGTGAATAAAACTGAAACACAAACAAAGGGCTTAGACATAGACATCAACACAATTCCCAGCATCTTCTGCTTGGATAAAGAACATATTATCGATGAATAAAGGTAACAATAACATATTATAAAGGAAAACCCTGCACAAATGGATTGTTTAGCCTAGTATTGCACATATAGGATTGTTGCACATCATAAGAATTGTTTATTGCTAGGTGATCACATCTTTATATAGATAATTTGAAATGTGAATAATTTCATTGCTGTATACACTGAATCAAGCTGGGGAAAAAATAGCCTTGACTTCCATAGTTTTTTACTTTTGTTTTTTTGGTCCCAGAATGGATGTCAATGGCTGCTTTTCCCTTAGCATATTGGATTTGTGTTCAACAGAAATTCACATAAGCTTAAAACCACTTGAGTGTGAATAAATGATAAGGAATTGTTTTAGATTTTTGTGTGGACTATCCCTTTTAGCATCAGTTTTGGCATCAGTTTCACGAAATTCCCTCTAAAAACAAGAACATATAGTGGATAGATGCTGCCATTTTGTTTTGCAGTCAATATTCCACTCTTAACAAATGCCATGTTTGGAGATCTTCAATAAGCGATCAGTTCTGGATCTATTGTAAAAATGAATCAATTCAGATATAAAAATCAACTAAAAAGCCTTTATTTTAAAGAGTGTTTTCATATTTACTTTGGAAACTCCTCTCAGAGTGGTTTGCAGTGCCTTTTTACTGTGCTTCACCTATACAAGGACTCAATAAGTGTGACAGTGGTCTCCTGGGTATAATAGAGTGGATAAATTGTGAATTTAAATAGCACAAGACAACATTTATAGCAGGGGGATTACGGGACCGTACTCTTAAGTGGAGGAGATATTAAATTTATGCTCCACATAAAGCGTCAAAATGTGTGTTGCCTTTTTTCCCCTCCGCCGTGATGCGGAAAGAGCGCGGGGCTAAAAATGTTCAAAGAGCATTTTAGAAAGGCATTAAACGTGTAAATTCAGAAATGTAGTAAACTCTTCGCAAGAAAGGCAGGATTAGCACAGATCGGCCGTTTCTGCTGGCAAAAAAAAGCGAAGTCCGACATCAACAAACATCAGAGGAGCGAGTCGGGCCCCGTGGCTTACAGCGGTAATACAACGCTTTTGTACACAACACCATGAAAAGAGGCTGCGAGGACTTGAAAAGCTCCCTAATCCCTCCAGTAAATTCAGAGTTAGGGTGTATATTTATACTGCTATTTCACAATTGACTGGATTCGAAGCTTTGTAAGTGAAGAGGCTCCATCTGAACTGTCCAAACTATCCAATCATCTTCATTCAGCGTCGGCGTTTTATCTGTTTATTGCTTTACAAGGGCTGCGAGAGATGAGTTTTCTAGACGTGTAAACACTGAATATCGCTGGTAATTGCTGTAAAATGGGCTCCGACTGCACAGCTGATATATTTGTTGGCTATTTCTTTCCTCTCAGCTGTTAAATATGCTTAGCTCGTACACAGAGGTGAGGTTTTGCTGTCTGTAATTTTGTAAATACTCTTTTTTAAAATGGCGATGCCGCAAAAATCTGATAGTCAGACATCAGGGATGCATTTCGTTCTTTTTTCCAAGGATGACTATAAAATCAGACCTGTTTACTACAGGATTTGAAATCAATGCTACGCCATTTTTTTTCTAAAAACGCTGGGTTGTTGTAACCCAATGTTGGGTTAAAACGTTTGGTCACACTTTATTTTAATGTACAATTCATGCTATCAACAAACCATTTACATACCATTACTTTGAGCTCAATAAATTACTAATTAGCTGCTTATTAACTGTTAGTAAGGTAGTTTTTTGGGTAGAATTAGGAATGTAAAATAAGATTGTTATCGAACATTATAACGACTAATAAACAGTTAATATCTTAATTATATTCAGGTTATAAGCCATTTAATAATGTGAAGTGTTACTTATACTAAAGTTTTCCAAATGTTTAGTTTAATGGACAAACCCAACTGTTGGAAATAAAAAGTTTAATTTAAATTCAATGTAGAAACTTAACACAATGTTGTGGGTTGGTCCATATTTGACCCAATGTTGGGTTATGAAAAATTACTATTTCCCCCAAAGACTAGATAACTTAACTAGAAAGGTCAGATGAATTTACTACAAAATGAGTTTGCTTAATACTAAAAATAAAGATTACAAAATGTTTTTCTTTAAATCAACGCCACACCATTTTTTCTTAGTGTGATTTAAGAGCTGTTTATGAATCTACACTCTTAAAATACTGGGTTGTTGTAACTCAATGTTGGGTTAAAACGTTTGGTCACACTTAATTTTAATATACAATTCATGCTATTAACAATCACCATTATAGCCCAATAAATGACTAATTAGTTGCTTATTAATTGTTTGTAAGGTGGTAGATTATTTAAGGTATTGGGTTAGATTATGTAAATTAAGATTGTTATCGAACATTATAATGACTAATAAACAGTTAATATCTTAATAATATTCAGGTTATAAGCCACTTAATAATGTGAAGTGTTACTTACTAAAGTTTTCCAAATGTTTAGTTTAATGGTCAAACCCAACTGTTGAATATAAAAAGTTTAATTAAAATTCAATTTAGAAATTTAACACAATGTTGTGGGTTGGTCCATATTTGACCCAATGTTGGGTTATGAAAATGTAACTATTTCCAGCAAAAGATATAACTTGAAAAGTCAGATGAATTTACTACAAAATAAGTTTGCTTACTACTAAAAAAATAAAGTTTACAAAATGTTTTTCTTTAAATCAACGCCACACCATTTTTTTCTTAGTGTGATTTGAGAACTGTTTATGAATTTACACTCTTAAAATGCTGGGTTGTTATAACCCAACATTGGGTTAAACGTTTGGTCACACTTTATTTTAATGTACAATTCATGATAATAACAATCACAGTTGACTAAGACTTTTAGCTCAATAAATGACTAATTAGCTGCTTACTATTTGTTATTAAATTTGTAGTTGGGTTTACTTTAAAAGTGCTAATAAACAGTAATATCTACCAGTAGTTAATAGTGTGAAGGGTTACTTATACTAAAGTTTTCCAAACCTTGATTTTAATAGTTAAACCCGTTGGGTTGAAAAGTTTTATTTAAAGTTTAGAAATATAACACAGTGTTGTGTGTTGGTCCATATTTAACCCAATGTTGGGTTATGAAAAAATAAAATATTCCACCCCAGGGATATATACTGTATTTAAGTATAAATAAAAAAGCTGGGTAATTTCAACCCTATTTGGCATAGTTCTTTCATAGCTCAACATTTGGGTTTGTTCATATTTCAACCAATTTGGGTTGAAATAACCCAGCACTTTTTAGGGTGTATTATGTCTTACATACACTATGTATTTTACACAACCTAAAAATACGAGATTGTCATAACCCAACATTGGGTCAGATTTGGACAACCCCATGTTTGGGTTAATATTTTTATTAAATTGAAATGATATTTTCTAACCCATTGGTTGGGTTTGTCCATATTTGACTCAACGTTTGGCTATGAGTTATTTCTGGGTTATTATTCAGGGTTAGGGTAATTTCAACACAATTTGCGGTAAAATGTGGACAAAACCAATTACTCGGTTAAATTTTTGGAATTCATTTATGTTTTAGGTTTGTTCATTTTTTAACTGATTTAAGTTGTAACAACCCAGCATTTTCCAGAGAGTTTTATGTATATGTATGTCTTAAAAATACTAGGCTGTCATAACCAAATGTTGGGTCAAATTTGGAAAAACCTGAATATTGGGTTCATTTTTTCCAATTAAATTTAAATGACACTTTTTAACCCAACAGTTGGGGTTGTCCCAACTACAGCCGCCCAGCATTTCTTGGTGTTTACATTGTTAACCCAATTTGGGGTAAAATTACAAAACAATTTTTTAAAAATACATTTATAGGTGAACATTCAGGTTTGTTCTTACTTTAACCAATTTGGGTTGAAATAACCCAGCAATTTTTCAGAGTGTATAATGTCTAACTGACACTATTAAAATATAAGATTGTCGTAACCTAACATTGGGTCAATTTTGTACAAGCCCGAATTAAAAAAAAAATAAATTAAATGACACCTTTTAACCCAACAGTTGAGTTTGTCCACTGAATGTGTGTGTGTGTCAGCTCCTCAACTCTTCATGGTCATGCAGATCAATAGAGCTGGGTTGTTTTTAAACACACTTCTGCTCTAAACTACAGGCTCTGCTTTTAACAGCATTGATTGGGAGAAGACGGATGGGTTGTGAAGTTTTTTCTACAGTGAGAAACGTCCAAACACACGACACACACCGAGGCCTTAATGCACTTTCAGGATCAGGAGTATCACAGCAGTTTTCAGAGAGGTAACTTTGGCTGACAGACTTTATTGAGCCGTTTAATTTGTTTATTGGAATCAGGAACTGTTTCTGTTGTGAAAATGTTCCTGTGCCATCACTGATGCCAATCAACTTAGTCATTTAGAGCAAATTCACCAGGTTAAAGCAAATAATAATAACAATAATGAAAATAATAATAATAATAATAATAATGAAATTAATAATAATAATAATAAACCTCACTAATAATAATAATAATAATAATGATGAAATTAATAATAATAATAATAATAAACCTCACTAATAATAATAATAATAATAATAATAATAATAATGAAAATAATAATAATAATAAAAATGAAATTAATAATAATAATAATCAACCTCACCAATAATAATAATAATAATAATAACAATAACAATAATAATAATAATAATAATAATAATAATGAAATTAATAATAATAATAATAAACCTCACTAATAATAATAATAATAATAATGATGAAATTAATAATAATAATAATAATAAACCTCACTAATAATAATAATAATAATAATAATAATAATAATGAAAATAATAATAATAATAAAAATGAAATTAATAATAATAATAATCAACCTCACCAATAATAATAATAATAACAATAACAATAATAATAATAATAATAATAATAATAATAATGAAATTAATAATAATAATAATCAACCTCACTAATAATAATAATAATAATAATGAAATTAATAATAATAATAATCAACCTCACTAATAATAATAATGATAATAATAATAATGAAATTAATAATAATAATAATCAACCTCACTAATAATAATAATGAAATTAATAATAATAATAATCAACCTCACTAATAATAATAATAATCAACCTCACTAATAATAATAATAATAATAATAATAATAATAATAATAATGAAATTAATAAAAATAATCAACCTCACTAATAATAATAATAATCAACCTCACTAATAATAATAATAATAATAATAATAATAATAATGAAATTAATAAAAATAATCAACCTCACTAATAATAATAACAATAAACAATCAAACAAATAATAATGAAAATAATAATAATAATAATGATGATGATGATGATGATGATGATTAAAATAATAATAATAATAATAATAATAATAATAATAATAATAATAATAATAATAATAATAATAATCCTCATCATCACCAACTGGCCCAGCCAGGACTCAAACCAGCGACCTTCTTACTGTGAGGCGATTGTATTGCACTGTGCCACCATGACACCCTTGATGTCAAACATGAAATCCTCAAAATGTGACTTTTTTAAAACCATTTTTAATTCAAAACTGAGTTTTTCTATGTAAAAAAACACCTGTTGAAGTAAAAAAACTGTTTCAAATCTTTCTTGAAAACTGCTAAAACAGAAGGTAAAAGTTCAAACTGAATTCAAAACTGCGATTTTTACATTGTTTACATTTAAATTTAGTTAAAGGTGCTGTATGTGAGTGTTTGACTCTTCTGAAGCATGAAAACACCATAATATGTTAGCAGATATTCAGAAACATGCTCAGTGAACATTCTTGTTTATCTGATAAACAATGCTGAAGTCTGATATTCTGCTTTGAAAACGTGAGTTACGTGCCAGAATTTCTGTCTTTGTTTTGCTCATTTAACCTGCACACTGCCACATTAACCAATTATATTTCAGCACCCCGGGTTGCCTCGGTGGAAACCGCATATTTCATTCATTCAGTTAAAACGAGTCTCAAACTATACGCTTATGACCGAAGTGCGACCTCCGGTGAACAGTAGTAGACTCCAAAATAAGAGGCAGATTCAGAGTTTCTAATCAGGTTATTAATTAGCAAATAAAATATAATATAAATAAAACGAACGTAAACATTAGGTGAGCAGATTACATTGTAACCCAGTGTCCTAACAACAAGCTACTTGTCGAGTAGGGTTGTGCAAACACCCAAACACAAACAGGAAAGTGTGAACGAGTGGGATGATGGCGTCTTCAGAAGCATTAATTAATATCAAAGAAAAAGAGCACGTCGGTAATATGGGAATATCTTGCTTTTAAAAGTCACAGGCACCGAACGAAAACAGGTCATTTGTAAGAGCTGTGGCAGAATTGTTGGCAAAGCACGAGGAAATACAACAACCAGCACCTAAAAAGCACCACAGATAAGGAGTGTCTTGCTAAAAAGTCAGCTAAAAGTGTTGCCTGTGACACTCGATATAGTAGCTAGCAACAGCAAAGTACAATTTCTGAGTTGTTTGCTAATGTAAGTTAATATCTTTTAAGTTCCTTTTTAAACTAACACTCACCTCACGTTAGCAGTAAGAAGCTACAATACAGATTACTGAGCTGAAGCTTGACTACAAAATTACTGCGAATCAAATTGAAATCGCAATATCTGTCAAAAACAACATCACAATTAGACATTTTCCCCAAATTGCACAGCCCTGGTGACTGTTTGGACCAGACGACACATGACAGAAATGTGCAACACAGGCTCATTGTGAAAACGTAGCCCTGCGGACGTTTCTGGAGACAGCAAATTACATAGGCGGAGGTACGTATGGCTGCATTTCATTTTTTTAAACGAACACTACGGGGCGGTGTGAAGCCGTTCCTTTTCGCGCTTACCAGTTGACCGACTGCTTACCTCCGTATGGACGGCATTCCGGCTGCAACCAGTGTGTCCCGTTAGCGCGCCACACACGTCGGATGCAGATGCAAAGAGGAGTTGACCACAAAGACGTGGGTTCGAGTCCGGTGAAGAGCGATTCCAGAAAGCAGGTAAGACAAAAACAGAATCCAAAATATAAAACAAACCAGTGAATAGCAGGGTGAGGAGGTGGTAAAATCTGAAAACGTGGTAAAAAATAAATAAATAATCAGACGAGGGCTTTTATTTGTTTGGATTGCTTTTGAAACGTGTTGGTTGGGTTTAGGGAAGCGAGTGGGCGGGTCAATCGATAAAATTGATTGAGTTTAGGGAAGGGGGAGGGTGGGTCAGCCGATCATTCGCTCAGTCAGTCAGAAAGTCTGTCCAAAAGTCAGTCGACAGCGGCCTCTTGTGGGTTTATGCGAGAACAGCAGGCGCGAATGGCACTCGCGGGGAAATTTGAGATCTCGAAAAGCGTACACAGCAACCTCTGGCGGATTCGCGAAAACAAAAACTCCAGAAAAACGTGCCGCCGGGACGTATTTCACGGTCTCCAGAAACGTCTGTGGAGGTACATTTTCAGAATGAGCCTGGGTTGGAAATGCAAATCCAGACATTCAGAAGCAGAGAATAGTGCACTCACTGCACTCCAGCGAAATGGTAAGGTTTATAATCTAATTAATACAAATTAAACCTCTTTAACATGATTAAATGTAGATGCTGAATCACTGATATGTGTTGGTTTTGAGTCACAGTTCTGAAGTTCAGATCTGAGCTGAACTATCTGCTGCTGCTTTCAGTAGCATGGCAATAAATGTCATTTAAAATGGCGTTCAGACTCACATTATTAGCATTTAACACTGAATAAAGCACATGAGGTGTACCTGAGGTGATCATGGTCAGTTTACTGTTGTTCAGCTGTGAGAATAGAAGCCATTTCTATATATATGTCAGGTGCTAGTTAGGACAAAGACTCCTTTTGATATGGAGAATATTACTAATTAATATCTTAATTCTTGAGATTTCTTGGAAACAACTTAATTGTTTTGTATTCAATCCATTTAAATTTGTTAAGCAACTATAAATATGCTGGGTTCCACTCAATTCCTTCATGTTGTCCCAACACAAATCATTTCATTTAACTGAACAGTTTTTACAAATTTAAGTTGATTGAACATAAAACATTTCCGTTTTCCCCCAAAAACCTCAAGAACTGTGTTGACTCAGCTCATGTTAAATAACAGCTAGCACAAGCAGCAAAACTCATTATTCTGAGTGAACGTTTGCTAAAAAAGAAAAGCGCGCGCAGTGTATCAAGAGTGAATTAGCAGCGCAGTTATTATTCATCCTCCAAAACAAGCTCAGCGTGATTGTGTTACTCTGACAGTCCTCCAGGCCTTCAATAATAGATTTCATTTAGGGTTCAAAATGGCCAGAGACGCTGATGGCTCAATTGACTTAATAATAGATGGGCGTTAGTCTCTAAAATAATATTGACTTAAACGGCGGCTCCAACGCACAGCTGAGCTCCAGCCCCGGGCCCCGCTTTAATTGAAAGCATCATTAGGAGCCGTCTTCAATACCAACACGCAGAGCCATTGGCTAATTAAGATACGCCGGCTCGCAGTGTGTTTGGATGCCAAACCTCGTTTCGTTATTTACATCAAAGACTGTAATGATTCCACACACTTTCAGACTGAAATAATACACTAAAAACAGCGTGATGTGATGTGATTAAGATTTATAAAGACCTGTGCACAGCAGTAGCATGCTAATCACTGAAATATTATTCATATAGGATGTTTGGGGTTAATTCACTTCAAAAAATGTTAGATTTTGTCTCATTTCTAAGTAATTCAAAAGTTCTAGAAGCATTTTCTAGACAAGTAAATAATATTGTTTTGTTCTTCAGAAATATGTTGTCGAAATCAGTTTTTCCTTTAAATGAGCTAAATAATCTAAAAACAGGGTGAGATAAATAATCAAATTTCAAGATTATTTAGATTGTTTTGAGGAAAAACTCCTTTAATTTTCTTCAAACTTATTCTGAAAACAAATGCCTCTGACCTGTAAATAAAAAAATACAAAAATTGGGGCTAAACTGCAATGAAATATAAAGTCTTTTTTACAAAGTAAATATATAATATATTAAAAACAAATAAATAAATAATAATAAAAAATAAAAAAATAAATAATAAATAAATAAAACTAATAAAAATAAATAAATAAAAAGAAAAGAAAATATAAAATAAAAAATGTAAATAAAATATTTAAATTAAATTAAAAATAAAATAAAATGTAAAAAATTGGGAAATAATATAAAATAAATAAAAATAAAATAAATAAAAATAAAATTAAAAATAAATAAAATAAAATAAAATAAAATATAGTAAAATACATAAATGTATAAATAAGCCAGATTACTGAAGTACTTTGTGCAAGATTGTTATACTAGTCCTTCTAATTTCATGATTAATTAAATGCACACTTTTATTGTATAGTTGAAGTCAGAATTATTAAACGCCCTGTTTATTTTTCTTGATATTTTTCAAGATACTAGTATTCGGCCTAAAGTAACATTTAAAGGCTTAACTAGGCAGGTTAGGGTAATTAGGCAAGTTACTGTATAACGAGGGTTTGTTCTGTAGACTATCGAAAAAAATATAGCTTAAGGGGGCTAATAATATTGACCTTAAAATGTTTTTAAAATAATCAATTTTATTCTAGCCGAAATAAAAGACTTTCTCCAGAAGAAAAAATATTATCAGACATACTGTGAAAATTTCCTTGCTCTGCTAAACATCATTTTGGAAATATTATATATATATATATATATATATATATATATATATATATATATATATATATATATATATATATATATATATATATATATATATCCTAATTACTGCACTTTTGAACTAAACATACACTCATAACTAGAGTTATGACTCTAAATCACATATATATCCCAACATGACACTCTCCGCTCAGCTCACAGCCGTTCACATGTACTTTTCTGTCTGATTGCATTATTTCTTGTAGATGTAGGTGTATATTATTCTTTAAACAGCACTGAGCTGAAATCACATTAATATAAAGTGCAGGAAAAGTGCATGAGAGATGAGATTATCACGCATCTGAACACACCAAGCATTTGCAGGAACACAGCGACTTTGTAAAGCAACGCATTCATCTCATCTGCTGGAGCATTTAGTTAAGCTGAAGGAGAGGGAGTGTTATCCAGAAAGCCGGAACAAAGTTTGAAAGGCAGCGCTCGCAGGTTTAATATCGCCATTTCACAAGCACTCCTGCATTACATCTGTTCGACGCGCCGGCAATTGACAGAGAGCCTCTGTGTTCACAAGGGTTGAGTTATCAGATTAAAAATACATTTATTCTAAGTCAATTCCTGAGATTGTTTGGCAGTGCTGGAAACAATAACATCATGGAGGACTCCGCGCTCCTGCCAGCACCCTGGGGTAGCGCTATATTTCTTTTTGATGTGATTAAAACGCAATGATGAATATGGTTTGCTTTGTCGTTGAATAATGGCTGGGAAAGCGAGAGCGCCTTGCTCAATGGATTCCTTCATCCGAAATGGAAAGACACAAATATGTGATTGCATTTTGATCTATTCTGAGAGCGCTTCGGGTGATTTACAGTAAATACCGCTGATAAAAGTTTTACATACATTGGAGGTTGCAGAGGTATATCCAGCAGCGGCTCATGCGTTTTAATATCAGCCCATCTGTTTTCATTATAACGACTCTTCTTTTCTATTTACAGGCGATAGATGAATTATCATTGAACTTAGCAAACAAACTTAAGCAAAAAAAACCAATGAATTAATAATCTGAAAGTGTTTGGAAGTCGATGCTTGATGTTACAACTTGCATGCATGAAAACATGGGAAATACTTAAGTCCTGTTGCCTTCACCCTGATGAAGCTAGGTGGATAAACAAGGATCTGGCAACCCCAACGTATTGAGAAAGCAGTGTGAACACGAAATTAGAATAAAAGAATCAGATTCAAGAATCAAATTTTATATTTGATTATATTTTTATGTTTTAACGAAAAATATTTTACAAATGCGAAACTCAACATTTTCAAAATCGTTATTACGAGTGGGAATGTCTGAATTTTCTAAATCGTTATTACGCGTGGGAAACAACATTTTCAAATCTTTATTATGAGCGGGAAACTGAATTTTCTAAATTATTATTACGAGTGTGAAGCTCAAAAATGTAAAAATCCTTATTACGAATGGGAAACTCAAACATGTCAAAATTGTTATTACGAGCAGGAAACTTGAAATTTTCAAAATCGTTATTATGAGCTAGAAACACAAAAATGTGCAAATTATTATTATGAATGGGGAACTCGAAAAATTTGAAATCGTTATTCTGAATGGGAAACCACATTTTTAAAATTGTTATTATGAGCAGGAAACTCGAAAATTTTAAAATCCTTATTACGAATGGGAAACTCAAAAATGTCAAAATCGTTATTACGAGCGGGACACTTGAAATTTTCAAAATCGTTATTATGAGCAGGAAAATAAAATATTATATTTTTATGTTTTATATTTGCAACAAGACAAAATAGCTGCACAGGCGTAAAAACATGCGACAGCAACATAAGATGTAGTTTTGCTGCACATTTCAGATGAGAAATCCACTAGAGGGCGCTGTTTACATTGTTGCGAAACATATAATACGTTGCTCCTATTATGATCTGTAGCATGTTTCAGGGGACAAATCCACTAGATGGCGCTGCTTAAAATTTTTGTGAAACACAATACGTTGACCCTGTTTCATTTCATTGCACATTTCAGATAACAAATCCACTAGAGGGAGCTGTTTACAATTATTTTTTTGCGAAACATATAATAATACGTTGCTCCTGTTACGATTTATTGCATGTTTCAGATGACAAATCCACTAGAGGGCGCTGCTTGCATTTTCTTCGCAAAACATATAATACGTTGCCCATTAAATTTCATTGCACGTTCAATATGGCAAATTCACTAGAGGGCGCTGCTTACATTTTCTTCGCAAAACATATAATATGTTGGCCATTTAATTTCATTGCACGTTCAAGATGGCAAATTCACTAGAGGACGCTGTTTACATTTTTGCGAAACACACAATACGTTGTCCCTGTTTCATTTCATTGCACATTTCAGATGACAAATCCACTAGAGGGAGCTGTTTACAATTATTTTTTTCGAAACATATAATAATACGTTGCTCCTGTTACGATTTATTGCACGTTTCAGATGACAAATTCACTAGAGGGCGCTGTTTACATTGTTGCGAAACATATAATACGTTGCTCCTATTATGATTTGTAGCATGTTTCAGGGGACAAATCCACTAGAGGGCGCTGCTTACATTTTCTATACAAAACATATAATACGTTGCCCATTTAATTTCATTGCACGTTTCAGATGCCAAATCCACTAGAGGGCGCTGTCTCCATTTTTGCGAATCTGAAATACCTTATATAGGGTATGTTTTGTTGTATTTTTCAGTTATACACATTTCTTGTTCACGCCCAGAAGAAGGCGGAGCTTGTACAGATCCCTAAACCCATCCCTAAACCCAACCAATAGTGTTTTTACAGAGGATAGCGCACATCAACCACATAGTTTTACATAGATTTTGCATTGTGTGCCAGAAAACTTGACCATATAGATATAGATATTTAACAGAAATGTATTTGACTACATTAAAGTGGTATTTATTCTGTGCTGTGCAAAAAACTGCAAGAAAAGAATCTTTTACTCATTGCTAATATGCCCCTGTAAATATCCTTATTGTGAAACGAAACCGAAGTTGTTGCATCATACTGCCCCTTAGAGTTCACTGTACCTACAAACTGCGCCCCTGATGGTTAAAAGTGGTAATTCATCCCAGTCAATCTAAATTAATGAAATCTCTCCAAATAGAGCTATTTAAATCATCTAGTGAAACTATATTCATATGGCAATACTATATATATCGCAGCAAAACAAAATATTGCAATGTCAAATTTTTCCATGATCATACAGCTATACTATGCTAATATGTTTTGGTGTTTCTGCACTGTTGAGTTCTAGTTTGTAGCTCATAGAACTGCAACACATGCTGAGTGATTTGTCTTCTGTATTGGTGTGAAGGGTAATATTTCCGCCTGTTGGCTGCTGTTAGCGGCAGGCGTCTGTGGTCATTTCTCTGAGTATCTCCTGTATCTCGAGGACTAACAGCTGTCAGGATCTGTTCTCTGCCAGGCAGCCCTTTCAAAACTCCATCTTAGAGTCATTTTTCACCTCAATAATGCATCGCAACTGTTCTTAAATCTGTACCAACTGCAGCCTAGTGTTGACGTGTAACTCCCAGTAGTGCTGTCATAATTACCAGTCGTTTCAAGTAAACCATGGTCAATTTTCTGATGGTTAGAATTTTAAACTTTGACTAACATTAAAACTGTGATTGATTACTATGATTTTGATAACTCACAGTAAATCCTGCAACATTGCATAGCTAATTGCAAAAGGATGCAATGTGAATGCATGTTTATATGTACACAGCGGGGAAAGTAAGTATTGAACACGTCATCATTTTTATCAGAAATCATATTTCTAAAGGTGTCGTTGATTTAAATTTTCTCCGGATGTAGGTAACAACTAAAGAAACCCACAAATGCAAAGAAAACAAATCTAATAAGTTTACAAATGAAGTTATGCGTAATAAAATAAAATGCAGGAAAAAATGTATTGAACACATGAAGAAAGGAAAGGTGTAGTTGGGCAGTGAAAGCCCAGACAGCAGCTGAAATCTCTCAGTAGTTCTTTAGCAACACTCTGCCCTTCCTCAGTGTAAATGAATATCAGCTGCTTCAGTACAACATCTACATTAGCAGGAGGATGAAGATGAAACCAGGGTGGACATTTCAGCAAGACAATGATCCAAAACACACCAAGGAGACTCTCAAATGCTTTCAGAGAAAGAAAATCAAGCTGTAGAAAGACTCATGCGCCAATCATGTGACTGCAATCCAATCTATAGAAATATTATTCCCAGGCAAAAACATGACGTGTTCAATTCTTATTTTCCTCACTGTATCCTTCCATGTATTGTTTTTGTATTGGATTCGGAGCTGAAGCTTGACGTCACGAAATAAATCACAAATCAAATCAAAATATCAGTCAGAAAAAAATGCAATTACAAATTTACGTCAAATTGCACAATGCTTTTTGGCTTTTATAAAGCAGTATTATGCAATATTATGAAAAACAATGTGAATATGAATCACAAGCAGGAAACTCAAAATTTTCAAAATTGCTATTATGAGCGGGAAACTCAAAAATGGAAAACTCGAAATTTTCAAAATCGCTATTACGAACACGAAACTCAACATTTTCAAAATCATTATTACGAGTGGGAATGTCTAAATTTTCAAAATCATTATTACGCGTAGAAAACAAAATTTTCAAATCGTTATTATGAGCGGGAAACTCTTCTAAATTACTTTTCTAAATTATTATTAAGAGTGTGAAGCTCAAAAATGTAAAAATCCTTATTATGAATGGGAAACTCAAACATGTCAAAATTGTTATTACAAGCAGGAAACTTGAAATTTTCAAAATCGTTATTATGAGCTAGAAACACAAAAATGTGCAAATCATTATTACGAATGGGGAACTCGAAAAATTTGAAATCGTTATTAATGGGAAACAACATTTATAAAATGGTTATTATGAGCACGAAACTCGAAAATTTAAAAATCCTTTTTATGAATGGAAACTCAAAAATGTCAAAATTGTTATTATGAGCGGGAAACTTGAAATTTTCAAAATCGTTATTATGAGCGGGAAAATAAAAAATGTTGAAATCGTTATTACGAATGGGAAACTCAACATTTTTAAAATTGTTATTATGAATGGGAAACTCAACATTTTTAAAATTGTTATTACGAATGGGAAACTCAACATTTTTAAAATCGTTATTACGAATGGGAAACTCAACATTTTTAAAATCGTTATTACAATTGGGAAACTCAACATTTTTAAAATCGTTATTATGAATGGGAAACTCAACATTTTTAAAATTGTTATTATGAATGGGAAACTCAACATTTTTAAAATCGTTATTACAATTGGGAAACTCAACATTTTTAAAATCGTTATTATGAATGGGAAACTCAACATTTTTAAAATTGTTATTATGAATGGGAAACTCAACATTTTTAAAATCGTTATTATGAATGGGAAACTCAACATTTTTAAAATTGTTATTATGAATGGGAAACTCAACATTTTTAAAATCGTTATTACGAATGGGAAACTCAACATTTTTAAAATCGTTATTATGAATGGGAAACTCAACATTTTTAAAATCGTTATTATGAATGGGAAACTCAACATTTTTAAAATCGTTATTACAATTGGGAAACTCAACATTTTTAAAATCGTTATTATGAATGGGAAACTCAACATTTTTAAAATTGTTATTATGAATGGGAAACTCAACATTTTAAAATCGTTATTACAATTGGGAAACTCAACATTTTTAAAATCGTTATTATGAATGGGAAACTCAACATTTTTAAAATTGTTATTATGAATGGGAAACTCAACATTTTTAAAATCGTTATTATGAATGGGAAACTCAACATTTTTAAAATTGTTATTATGAATGGGAAACTCAACATTTTTAAAATTGTTATTATGAATGGGAAACTCAACATTTTTAAAATCGTTATTACGAATGGGAAACTCAACATTTTTAAAATCGTTATTACGAATGGGAAACTCAACATTTTTAAAATCGTTATTACGAATGGGAAACTCAACATTTTTAAAATCGTTATTACGAATGGGAAACTCAACATTTTTAAAATCGTTATTACGAATGGGAAACTCAACATTTTTAAAATCGTTATTACGAATGGGAAACTCAACATTTTTAAAATCGTTATTACGAATGGGAAACTCAACATTTTTAAAATCGTTATTACGAATGGGAAACTCAACATTTTTAAAATTGTTATTACGAATGGGAAACTCAATATTTTTAAAATTGTTATTACGAATGGGAAACTCAACATTTTTAAAATCATTATGAATGGGAAACTCAATATTTTTAAAATTGTTATTACGAATGGGAAACTCAATATTTTTAAAATTGTTATTACAAATGGGAAACTCAATATTTTTAAAATCGTTATTACGAATGGGAAACTCAATATTTTTAAAATCGTTATTATGAATGGGAAACTCAACATTTTTAAAATCGTTATTATGAATGGGAAACTCAACATTTTTAAAATCGTTATTATGAATGGGAAACTCAACATTTTTAAAATCGTTATTATGAATGGGAAACTCAACATTTTTAAAATCGTTATTATGAATGGGAAACTCAATATTTTTAAATCGTTACTCGAAAAAACTTGAAAATTATTATTTTTTATTACAAATGGGAAACAAACTATTCAAATCGTAATTATGAGTGGGAAATTCAATTTTCTAAATCGTTATTATGAGTGGGAACGTCTAATTTTAAAAAAATCATTATTACATGTGGGAAACAATTTTTTAAATCGTTATTACGAGCCAGGATGTCTAAATTGTCAGCAACATTTATTATGAGTGGGAATCGTTATTACGCTTTTTGTCTTATGAAGCAACATTATGCAATAATATGAAACACAATGTAAATAGGAATCAATTGCAAACAATTGATACAGGCTGAATTTAAACATACAAATCAAGTTGAAGCAATGAACATTTTCAGTGTTGTTTGGCAACATCTCACCACAAGAAAATACTATTATTATAAACACCCCCCCTCCGATGCCCCCCTCTGTCTGATTCTCTCCAGGATCTGGCAGTGACATATGTTATCACACCACTGTTTTTCCAGTAACCCGCTAGTCTCTCATTCAGCAGGGAACTTGCCCTGCAGTCACCTGAGCCACTGTGAAGATCCCAACACAGACAACAAATCACACACACAGTACAGTCTAAAAGGAATGTCAAATATACACTTGATATTTCTGGAAGATCACTCAAAGGGAAATATACTATTACAGTGGAAGGGGTCCAAATAATATCAACACAATTTCATGGTCACTACTATCGTAGAAGAGGGGCTTAGTGTATGAGTGTGTGTGAATGAGTATGGGTGTTTCCCAGTAATGGGTTGAGGCTGTAAAACATATGCTAAAATAGTTGGTGGTTCATTCCGCTGTGGCAACCCCTGATAAGTTAAGGGACTAAGCTCTTATATGTAATATGCTTTTGGAAAAATGATGTGGAGCGCAACTAAATAAGAGAGAAGGTACTTCCTATCTGATCTTACGGTGAATTCAAGTAATTATGTTGGACTAATCGCATTTATGAGTTGAATGCACATGAATGGCAACTCGAAATTGTTATTGTTAGTGGAAAAATTTAAATGTTCAAAATCGTTATTACGAGCGGGAAATTCAATATTTGAACCATTATTATGACCAGCAAACTCAATATTGAAAAATCTTTATTACGAGCGAGAAACTCTAAATTTTAAAATCGTTATTACAAGCTGGAAACTCAAAATTTAAAAATTATTATTACAAACGGGAAACTCGAAATTTTCAAAATCGATATTGTGAGGGGCAAATCGAAATTTTCAAAATAATTATTACGAGCGGGAAACTCGAAATGTAAAAATTGTTACTACAAGTGAGGAACTCTACATTTCCAAATCGTTATTATGGGCGGGGAAACAAAATTTTTTTAAATTGTTATTATGAGCTGGAAAATAATTTTTTTTTAAAACTGTTATTATTAGCGGTGATAATGTTGTTATTAGAGCGAGAAACTCAAAATTTGAAATTGTTATTACGAGTGGGAAACTCAAAATTAAAAAAACGTTATTACGAGTGGGAAACTCAAAATTAAAAAAACCTTATTACGAGTGGGAAACTCAAAATTAAAAAAACGTTATTACAATCGGGAAACTCAAAATTAAAAAAAACGTTATTACAAGCGGGAAACTCAAAATTAAAAAAACGTTATTACGAGTGGGAAACTCAAAATTAAAAAAACGTTATTACAAGCGGGAAACTCAAAATTTAAAAAACGTTATTACGAGTGGGAAACTCAAAATTTAAAAATCATTATTACAAGCGGGAAACTCAAAATGTAAAAATCATTATTACAAGCGGGAAACTCAAAATGTAAAAATCATTATTACGAGTGGGAAACTCAAAATTAAAAAAACGTTATTACGAGCGGGAAAACTCAAAATGTAAAATCATTATTACGAGCAGGAAACTCAAAATTAAAAAAACATTATCATGAGCGGGAAACTCAAAATTAAAAAAAACGTTATTACGAGCGGGGAAACTCAAAATGTAAAAATCATTATTATGAGTGGGAAACTCAAAATGTAAAAATCATTATTATGAGCGGGAAACTCAAAATTTTCTAAATCGTTTTAACGAGCAGGAAACTCTACATTTTTAAAATCGTTATTACTAGCGAGAAACTCAAAATTTAAAAATCAATATTACAAACGGGAAACTCGAAATTTTCAAAATCATTATTACGAGCGGGAAAACTTGAAATATAAAAATCGTTACTACAAGTGGGAAACTCTACATTTCCAAATCATTATTAAGAGCGGCGAAACTCAAAATGTTCAAAATCGTTATGAGCAGGAAACAAAAATTTTTTTAAATCGTTATTATGAGTGGGAATGTCCAAACTGTCAACAACTTTTATTACGTGTGGAAAACTCAAGTTTCCAAATCGTTAATATGAGTAGGAATGTCTGAATGTTAAACACTTTTATTGCGATTGAGAAAATTACCTGAAGGCATCTGACATCGGTATCATGGCTTGTTTAAATCATTCCAGAAGGTCTTAAAGGTCCTATATATCCACAGCATATATAGCAGGGCCTGAATTCACCTGAAAGCAGCATTCTGAAATGCTCTGTAAAGACAGTTTTCCAGCACCCAGAGTTGCAGCTGACCATAATCTACTCTACATCCGGCTTCCATCTGCATTTCTAGTGGACACTGGCCAGACAGTTCACAGCGCTTCCCCCTTTTATTCAGCTTTTCTTCACATCTGTCTGCTTTAAAACATTTAAAGTGACAGCGAGAGCGTGTGGGTGTTACCCAGTAACAGCTCCCTCGACTCCTGGTATTTACATCTAAAAAGTGAATCCTTGATGAGACGAGGAAAATCAAAGACAACCAAAGAAGTGCGGAGTTTTAATAATGCACCACCTGTTCTGAGCCGAGACGTACGCACGTCATGGGAGTTTTTAAAGCTTATAAATTCAGAATGAGGCAGCGGCAGACATCTATCATCACGAATACATCGCATTACCTGATTTTAGGGAGAGAAGATTTTAAGCTAATCTAACCGAGGAGACATTTGCGCTTTGAGAAATAACGATAGGCCAACGATGATGTTGTGCCTCGACGTCTTTTCAATTTGAGGCCCTCTTGTGTGTGTTGTACCTTCTAACCCCTGGCATTTTGAGCGTCTGGCTGTGTTGTGTTGCTAGTCTGTCATTGTGGGTGGTGAACATGCCAAACTCTTCCGCTGAAGATCACACAGTGGGTATGAAGTGCCATGGGCGGCTACGAGGGGGTCCACTATAAGGTACATGGCATTTCTGCTTTTTGCTGCTTACTGATGATGCCTTCCCTGCTGATAGATGCATCTTTACTGAACAATATCACTTAAGAGATACTGTAAAGCAGATAGAAGATAGGGCTGTGTGATAGCAGCATTGAATATTTAGTTTTTCTGCTTAACATAAATAGAATGTCAATAGGGATGACTTGATTAGCTGTATTTGGAACAGAAAGTATTGATTTCACATTGTTTGGGATGATTTTATAGGGAAGTGCATTTGCATGACATATAATAAACAAAATTACAAGCAGAGATCAATATAATAGGGCAAAGATACACTGTAAATATATATATATATGTTAAATAACAGGCTACTTATGTCATGATTTACAGGTTTATTAATGGTTGTGAATTGCATTATAGGACGTTAATCTCTGCTCTGTCCACTTTTGATATTGAAAATTCAACTACTCAGTTTCACAAGTGACTTTTACTGACATTTTAAGTAGTTTGAAATAATATAATGTATAAGAAAGAAATATAGAGAGAATTAAGTCTGTAAAATAACAGAAAAAGTCAATATAAAAGACAACGCACGTCCTGATTTAACATATATTTCGATCCTGAAACATCATGATTGTGCAAAAATGTAATCCCGTACCCCTGAACCCAAGCATAACTGTAGATTATTACCAAAATCAGAGAGGAATAACAGTTGGAGAACACTCATGCTGTAAGCCTACACTTAACAGAAACTGTAAACGTATCCCTTCATTCTGATTGGCTGATTGGAATGTTGTTCCAGGATCAACATAGATGTAATCCAGGAACATGTCCTACTTGGTGAAATCAGGTTGGCGCTGATTAGATGCATCTTTACTGAACAATATCACTTAAGAGATACTGTAAAGCAGATAGAAGATAGGGCTGTGTGATAGCAGCATTGAATATTTAGTTTTTCTGCTTAACATAAATAGAATTTCAATAGGGATGACTTGATTAGCTGTATTTGCAACAGAAAATATTGATTTCACATAGTTTGGGATGATTTTATAGGCAAGTGCATTTGCATGACATATAATAAACACAATTAGAAGCAGAGATCAATATAATAGAGCAAAGATACACTGTATATATATATATATATATATATATATATATATATATATATATATATATATATATATATATATATATATATATATATATATATATATATATATATGTATATATGTTAAATAACAGGCTCCTTATGTTCTGATTCACAGGTTTATTAATGGTTGTGAATTGCATTATTGGACGTTAATCTCTGCTCTGTCCACTTTTGATATTGAAAATTCAACTACTCAGTTTCCCAAGTGACTTTTACTGACATTTTAAGTAGTTTGAAATAATATAATGTATAAGAAAGAAATATAGAGAGAATTAAGTCTGTAAAATATTACTAACTAGATGTAAATATACATCTATGTTGATCCTGAAACATCATTTTTGTTCAAAAATGTAATCCATATCTATTCCCTACCCCAAACCCAAGCATAACTGTAGATAATTCCCTAAATCAAAGGGGAATAACAGTTTGAATACACTCATGTAGAAGTGCATAAAGCTAACCGTAAGTCTAAACTTAATATAAACTGTAAACATATCCCTTAATTCTGATTGGAATGACGCTCAACATGTTAATCCAGGAACATGTCCTTGTTCCTGGATTGGATGAAATCAGGTTGGCGTAAGATAGACAACATATCACTTCAACCATTGAAAATGTCAATAAAAGTCACTCCTTCTAACTTTTTAACATCGCAAGTTGCTGGAGAAAAGATCAAGATCCCATAATGCAATTCAAAAGCATTAAAAAAGGAGACAATACCCAAGAATAACAAAATACAGAGAACTGTTACTTTACAGAAATTTGTAGACAAGTATTTGTAAGTGAACAAATAAAATAAACAGTGCTTTGTGGCTTTCTAGGGCATCTAAAAGTATTCAGCTACAGAAATAATTAATAATTAATTAATTGTAAATAATAATAATAATAATAATAATTAATTGTAAATAATAATAATAATAATAATTGTAAATAATAATAATAATAATAATTAATTGTAAATAATAATAATAATAATTAATTGTAAATAATAATAATAATAATAATAATAATAATAATTAATTGTAAATAATAATAATAATAATAATAATAATAATAATTAATTGTAAATAATAATAATAATAATAATAATAATAATTAATTGTAAATAATAATAATAATTAATTGTGAATAATAATAATAATAATAATAATAATAATAAATAATTGTAAATAATAATAATAATAATAATAATAATAATAATAATAATAATAATAATAATAATAATAATTAACTGTGAATAATAATAATAATAATAATAATAATAATTTATTGTAAATAATAATAATAATAATTAATTGTAAATAATTAATATTTACAATAAATATTCATTTATTGTAAATCTGTTCATAGCTAATACAACCTGTATATAATGTTCATAGTACATCCATCTGTAAATATCACCATAATTTTTCTATAACTGCACTTTATAACTGATACCTGTATCCTGCACTTGCTGCTATTGCACTGCTGGTTAGACCTAAACTGCATTTCGTTGCCTTGTACTTGTACTATTTTAATGACAATAAAGTTGAAACTAATCTAATTTAATCTAATCTAAAATTGAATAATCAAATGTAAAAACAGTGTAGAATTACTGAAATACAATTAATCTGTGTTAAAGCTACAGACGTCTTTATTTCTTGTACCTGAATGGTTTAAAGTATCTTGAAATGCCTTTAAAAGACATGCAAATAATAAACGTTCACTCTATTAAACTCTGTTAAGACTCCACATGGATCCCGCTCAACTATAATCCTAAAATTGACATCGTAGATCATTCGATGTGACTATTGTGGATGTGCAGATTGTGATACAGATGCTGAAATTATATATTGTACAGCCCTAATGTAAGAGGACATCTCCTGCACACAATAAGAAGAACTTTAAGTATGTGGACTAACAGCGAGCCCAAAAAACAAACCGTCTTTTGTGAATGCGGCACAATGCCCCAGATATGAGACGATGACCAACGCTATGCCTCTCTGGGCTCAATTAGTTTCGTCTGATGGGTTGATCTGTCCGGCAGTTCAGATGCAAATAGACCCGAGCAGACAAGCCCAGACCCGGCACAGGTGTTACTTAGCATGGGGTCTGTCATCTACATCAAAAGGACACCTTTGACACTCCACATAACTTACAGATCCTTCTGCCGCCACCAGAAAGGAAGAACAAAAGGACCGAGCTTGAAAGAGGAATCAATCGGCATATGGCAATTAATAAAACATTTTTTTCCACTGAATTCACTACAGAGGGGATTTCTTTGTTCTGTTTTCACAAAAGAAGCAGACCAGACAGAGCAGATCACTAAATGTTGTTTCAAATATCGCTCTTCAGTCAAATTCTTGTAGATGCCAAAATGAGGGCTCACGTGGACTTTCTTGTGCACGGATTGTAACTATAATTCTCAAGAAGGTTTTTTATTATGTGAATACAACGGCGCTTATTTGATCAGTGAATGAAGGTGGCACCTGCTTTGGGGACCATAATGAACACTGCGTAATCCTGAAGACAGGTGTATTGAGGTAAGGGGATAAACTAAGAGTAATGATTTAGACACTAGCGTAGGACATGGTATTTTAAAAAACACACTTTTTTATGTGGTTTTGCTGTTCTCCACACAAGAATGCAGTATCAGGTGACTGAAACCGAAACTTTCTGAAAACTCCGGCCAGGCTGAAGAAAACCGTGAAACTATAGGCCTCATGACATGAGTGTGAATGCTGTTTTCTCCTTTCTGATTTGCCAGCATGGCAGGGTTAAGCACGTTCACTGCAAACACATCATGTATTCCATGTGTTTTGCACATTTTTTTTCTAATGGTGACCCAGGTTTGTTTTAAAACCACTGAGCCATATTGGATAAAACATATGTGGGCCATTTTAAGCTCACGGACACCTTACCCAGTGCTTGCTGTTCCACATCTTTGCCAAAGTGGCTCAGGTTTGCTTTAAGACAACTGGGCCACATTTGCTAAAATATATGTGGCCCACTTTACGTTTGCACGCACCTTAGCCAGTGCTCATATCACCATATTGTATAGCCCAAACTGTGCCAGATTTATTTTTAAGACAACTGGGCCACATTTGCTGAAACGTGTGGCCCACATTTGGTTTGCACCTTGATTGGCCTTTGTCGTTTGTGCCATATCTTTGTCAAAAGTGGCCCACATTTGATCGGCACTATTTGGGCCATTTTCACTATTTACCACATGGGCCACTTTAGGGTGACATTCGAATTACACATTGCTTTTATTACTGGATCTTTGGCAAAAGTGGGCCACATATGATTGGCACTATTTGTTCGATTTTCTGAACATTTGCTGAAACATGTGTGGCCCACCACCTTTGGTTTGCACCTTGATTGAGCTTTGTTGTTTCTGCCACATCTTTGCCAAAAGTGACCCAGATTCATTTTAAAACAACTGGTGATATTTGCTGAAATATATGTGAGCCACTTTAAGCTCACACACACCAGTGCTCACTTTGCCATATTTTAGGCCAAACTGTGCCAGATTCATTTTTTAAACAACTGGGTCACATTTTGTGAAACATCTGTGGCCCACATTTGGTGAAACATCTTTGGCCCACATTTGGTTTGCACCTTGATAGGCCTTTGTTGTTTGTGCCATATATTTGCCCAAAGTGGTCCAGATTTGTGTAAGACAACTAGGAGATATTTGCTGAAACATATGTAGGCCACTTTAAGCTCACACACACCTTAGCCAGTGCTCACTTTGCCATATTTTAGCCAAAATTGTGCCAGGTTCATTTAAGACAACTGGGCCACATTTGCTGAAACATGTGTGGACCGCAATTGGTTTTCACTTTGATTGACCTTTGTTTTTTCTGCCAAATCTTTGCCAAACATGGGCCAGATTTGTTTTAGGACAACTGGATCACATTTGCTGAAACATATGTGGCCCACATTTTGTTTGCACCTTGATTGGGCTTTGTTGTTTGTGCCACATCTTTGCTAAAAGCGGCCCAGATTCATTTTTAGACTAAATGATATTTGCTGAAACATATGTGGGACACTTTAACCTCACACGCACATTAGCCAGTGCTCACTTTGCCATAAATTAGCCAAAACTGCCAGATTAATTTAGAAGACACCTAGGCCACATTTGCTGAAACTTGTGTGGCCCACATTTGGTTTTCACAATGATAGGCCTTTGTTGTTCGTGCCATATCTTTGCCCAAAGTGGCCCACATTTGATCGGCACTATTTGGCCCATTTTCCCCATTTACCACATGGGCCACTTTAAAGTGACATTTGAATTACACATTGCTTTTATTACCAGATCTTTGCCAAAAGTGGGCCACATTTAGCCCATTTTCACTATTTACCACATGGGCCACTTTAGGGTGACATTCGAATTACACATTGCTTTTATTACCGGATTTTTGTCAAAAGTGGTCCACATGTAATTTGAATAATTTGGGTCATTTCTGCTATTTTACATATGGGCCACTTCAGGTTTATATACATATTTTATGGGCCATACGTCAGCCTCCAGTGCCATATCAATGCCTTAAGTGGCCCATATCCACATGCTATCATTGAACTTCCATTAAATGAAAAATACTACGAAAGTCCATTACTTTCAGATTTCTACAAAATGTCTTCTCGTGAGCAACAAAGTCAAACAGGTTTGGACAGAATTTTCATTTTTGAGTGAACTATCCCTTTAAGATAGACTAAATTAACACTGATTTAGAAAAACGTACAATATTAAATTCTGATATACAATCATATAACTTCATCAGACTCGTCCAAACCAAATCAACGCTCAAGAGCAATCAAACAGACTTGAAAGTGCTTGTAATGAATATGCCACTCAAAACCCTTAAACAAGTCCACAAGCGCATGCACACATCACTACACTGTCCTCTTATCCAGCGAGAGTCTTGACGGTGGGGAAACAGCTTAGGATAAAGTTAATCATGCATATAATTGGGTTTTGACTCTTGTGTCTGCGGGGGCCTGACCTGGCGGTATCAGGATGAGCAGCCCATCACCTGAGTGATTAACACATGTAAATGAACACAACCCATAATTATAAGCCACGTTTACCTCCTCGCCAGAAGATGAGTTTGGACTTTCTGCAGATAGACATAACTTGTGGATACATATCGAACTGGAGTTTTAAAGAAGAAGAAGAGGGATTAATTTAAGGTTGCCAGGGCATGCCCTCGGCGAGAGAGCCCACAACTAGCGGAACAAATAAAACTTACAAAACAATGTGGGAAACGGCTGGAAAATGTCAAGGCCAAGTATCTCGGAGGAGGAGAAATCAATATAGCATGCGCTTTTCGGACAAGGCCACTCTGTCGCAGCTTTCATATTCGAACACAGGCCTCACAAACAGTTTAATTATGAATCACAAGCTTGAGCCATACAGGACCATGACAGGTTTCGGGCGCCCAACACAATGCCTACTACATAATTTAAGACGCAGAGGGTCTACAATACATGATTTCAAGGCATCAGGTGTGGTGGCTCTCGTGTGTGCCATTAAAAAAATGTCTTTACGCTTCCCCAGGGGATAATTACTAAGGATAAGCTAAGATGGTTGACCAGGCAATCAATTGGTTAGACTAGTTGATCTACAGTAGATCATGTCTTGAGTTGAATTGTCTTGATGCTTTAAAGTAGATGACATGCAACAGGCATACCTATATTTCGTTTGAAAATAGGGTGGCAGCACGGTGGCGCAGTGGGTAGCACTTTTAGCTTAACTAAGCATAGATCATTGAATCGAATCAGACCGTTAGCACCTTGCTCAAAGAGTTTGGACACCTCTCTATATTTAAAACATATTTCGAAAATCAAGATCGCAATATATATATATATATATATATATATATATATATATATATATATATATATATATATATATATATATATATATATATCCATGCCAATATCAGATGGCCAGAGAGTAATTCATTGTTTATAAATTGTTAGAATATTAGTGTCTGTGATGCAGCAAGTCCAGAGACTGTCGTGTACACCATGATTTTATATGATATTCTCCTTAATATTAGCTTAGATTTAGGTTGTGACGTCAGGTGACCAAAATTCAACGTCTAGCCAGCGTCTAAGGATGTTATTTTGATGTCCAATAATGACGCCAAATGATGCTGATATTTGGTTGATTTTAGGTTGTTAGAAAGTGACCAAAATCCAACGTTCAGCCAACATCTTAAACCAACGTCATATTGATGTTATATACTGACATTTATTCGTCATGATGTGGCAACCAAAATCCAACATCTGATAGATGTCATAGTGGTAATGTCCACACAACGTCAAGCTGTAACATCAGACATTGATATTTGGTTGATTTTAGGTTGTTAGAAAGTGACCAAAATCCAACATCCAGCCAACATCTTAAACCAATACCATATTGACGTCAAATACTGACATTTATTCGTCGGGTATGGCAACCAGAATGTCTGATAGACGTCATAGTGGTAACATCCGCACAACGTCAAGCTGTAACATCATTAGACATTGATATTTGGTTGTTAGAAAGTGACCAAAATCCAACATCCAGCCAACATCTTAACCCAACATCATATTGACGTCAAATACTGACATTTATTCGTCAGGTATGGCAACCAGAACGTCTGATAGACGTCATAGTGGTAACGTCCGCACAACGCCAAGCTGTAACATCATTAGATGTTGATATTTGGTTGGTTTTAGGTTGGACGTTGGATATTGATGTTGGCTTGACATTGAGTTCTGACATCAACCTGATTTTTATTTTCATATAAAATGCAACGTCCCCATGACGTTAGGGTACAACGTCAATCTGACATTATGTTGATGTCCAGTGCCTGCTTGGTGTTTAAGGCCATTTCGGTCATCATACAGTAAACATCCATCCTCTTCTCATCAGTGACCTGCAGTGACAGATGGATATTTTTCTGATCCCATAATAACTCTGTAGTGAGTTGTTTTGGAAAACATAAACAGATGTTTCAATGTAACTAAGTTTGTACTGCAAACATCAAACCCATAATGCTGGAATTGCTCATCCCCCTAACTGCAACCCAAAACCAAAAATGGTCATAATAGTGGTAGACGGCACTCTCAAATACAAGCATGGAGAGGCTTTATCTTGTAGTAATTGCCAACAGCATTGCCGCAGCCTTTATGAGATGCTAATCCAGCCGCCCTCTTGTCAGGGACAGAGCTTGAGGAGCGGCAGAAGCAGTTTGTTGTCCTGTTCCCGTCTGGCGAGCTTGACATTTTCCCCTTCTGCTTTTGTCCCCTGCTCTCTCGAAGGGCCCTGGCTCCCCTGGCCCTCCTCGAGGCGTGTATTAAGCACGAGTCTCTCTCAGCACTTCTCCGATAATCTCATCAGAGAGCGGGATGCTGGGCGCGTATGTAAATCCACATCTGTTACGTCTTCGGCAGGGAGAGAAAGCCGCTGGAATGCTCATTGAAACTGGTCCGACAACCCACTTCTGTATGAGCGGAGACCACGACCTCAGTTTGGACGAAAAAAAAAAACCCATGCTGCGCGGATGCTGCACCTGTCCCCCTTAAGACAGTACAAATTACAGAAAACGTCTGATGTTGAGCATATGCGCAATCCCTAGCTGAGATCACCTTGTGTACATGGACAAGCTGGAAGAGGTGGTTCAAGCAAAACTCACCCACATGTCACTAGAAACTCTTATGAATATACACTCACTGGTCACTTTATTAGGTACACCGGTTGGACCCCGTTTTGCATTCAGAACTACCTTAATCCTTCGTGGTGCAGGTTCAGCAAGGTACTGGAAATATGTAGGTCCATATTGACATGATAGCATCACGCAGTTGCTGCAGATTTGTTGGCTGCACATCCATGATGCGAATCTCCCGTTCCACCACATCCCAAAGGTGCTCTATTGGATTGAGATCTGGTGACTGTGTAGACCATTTGAGTA
Organism: Danio aesculapii; assembly: GCF_903798145.1. Classification (NCBI taxonomy): domain Eukaryota; kingdom Metazoa; phylum Chordata; class Actinopteri; order Cypriniformes; family Danionidae; genus Danio; species Danio aesculapii. The sequence goes on from NC_079459.1 coordinate 2,166,399, forward strand.
CAGTGAACTCATTGTCATGTTCAAGAAACCAGTCTGAGATGATTTGTGTTTTATGACATGGTGTGTTATCCTGGAAGTAGCCATCAGAAGATGGGTCCACTCAGGGGTACTTCAGACAAAAGTGAAGGGTGCGGGGGGTGCTTGGTCATGGGCCCCTAATAACATCTCTGGGGACCCCCAAAGTGCATGGGCCCTTAGAATCGTCCTGACTTCCCCCCTCGCAGTGCCCCTGGGTCCACTGTGATCATAAAGGGATAGGCATGGTCAGCAGCAATACTCAGGTAGGCTGTGGTGTTGACACGATGCTCAATTGGTACTAATGTGCCCAAAGTGTGCCAAGAAAATATCTACCACACCATTACACCACCACCACCAGCCTGAACCGTTGATACAAGGCAGGATGGATCCATGCTTTCATGTTGTTGACGCCAAATTCTGAGCCGACCATCCAAATGTGGCAGCAGAAATGGAGACTCATCAGACCAGGCGACGTTTCTCCAATCTTCTATTGTCCAGTTTTGGTGAGCCTGTGTGAATTGTAGCCTCAGTTTCCTGTTATTAGCTGACAGGAGTGGCACCCGGTGTGGTCTTCTGCTGCTGTAGCCCATCTGTCTCAAGGTTGAACTTGTTGTGGGTTCAGAGATGCTCTTCTGCTCTTCTTTAAGTTGCTGCCATGTGATTAGAAAATTGTGCTAACGAGCAGTTGGACAGGTATACCTAATAAAGTACCTAATAAATATCGCAATGCGGTGGTGATTCTCTCTGATTGTGACTTTGATAATACTCACATGATTGAGTACCAATTTCCCTCGTTTGTTGGCGAATTCACAAGAGCTAAAATCAAGCATTAGCTGAAAAATAACCATTGCCAATGATTTTTTAATAAAAACGGACTAATATGGGTCTGACCAGCATCAACACACCACAAAAACATGATGGTTAACTCAACCAGAAGTGATTTTAACCCAGCAGAATGTAGACCTCTGAACCCCAGTCAGTAATCAATTGACTTCTCATTCCTTCATTTTCTTTTTGGCTTAGTTCCTTTATTAATTTGGGGTTACCACAGTGGAATGAACCGCTAACTTATCCAGCATATGTTTTTTTACGCAGCGGATGCTATTCCAGCTGCAACCCATCACTGGGAAACACCCATACACACTCATACACTACAGACAATTTAGCTTACCCAATTCACCTACAGTATAGCGCATGTGTTTGGACTTGTGGGGAGAACCGGAGCACCCGGAGGAAACCCACATCAACACGGGGAGAGCATGCAAACTTCACACAGAAACACAAACTGACCTCAAACCAGCAGCCGTCTTGCTGTGAGGCGATTGTGCTACCCACTGCGCCACCGCCACTGACTTCTTTTAATAACAATTTTGGCCTGTAAAGCAAGTATATTTGCTCAAACCTCTTACCCAAAAGGCTTCATTTGGGTCTGACTTGTACATTTCAATTACAGCATCAAGAGATGAGAGCACCAGTGGAACTGAAAAAGCCTCTTCACTTCACTTCGACTTGAAGAATCTAACTGTCAGTCTACAGTTTTAGACCAACACTGAACACGCTAGATTAAAACATTAAACTGCAATTTACATTTCAGAAAGGGAGCGATAGAGACTACATCCCCTCTGCCTTCATTCTTTCCTCCAACATGAAATAATGATTTTCTGCCAGTCTAATTACAGAGGCAACATCTGATCTGCACTGCATCCGAGGAGGATTAACTCCAGCGCAGGCATTAGAGCTCATTACCAGCTCCACTGCAGAAATATTACATCTTGTAATTGGATGGAGAGATTTATATACTGATCTGATGGGGTTTCTCTAATAATATTGTGATTAGAGGCTTAGTTTGGACGAGGAGGGGGGGGTTATCAGTCGGAGCAGGAGATTTTAACGGGATGGGAAAGGAGGATTTTATTAACCTCTGACCCCATAGCGAAGATGCCAACATCCACTCGGTATAAGGAAAAATGGATAAGCAGTTTACCCAAATTGAATTGAACGTGTTAGCTCACACGACGATTTAATCACCTTTAAATGACTTCGTCACTTCCCTAAAAAGGCAAGTTCAGGTACATTTAATTAACAGGTCTGTAACTTTAACCACATTTTCAACGACAAGCACTGTAGACCATTTCAATATGGCGATGTCACTGGCCCATAAACATGCCCTGCTTGCTATCATTACTGTTACAAGAGCCAATTCAATCACATCTTAACGTTAAAACGGCTCTCATAACATTATTTATCAAGACCTGTGTATATATATCTTGGGCTCTGGATGCATCTTGGTCCCACAATTATTTCAAAGGAGCGCTACCCTGTACCAAAATGGCGGCTCTATTGACGCATTCCTTCCGATAGACAACAACACAGTAGGTGACATCTAATGTAAATATCTATGCCTTTGGGTCTAGATAGTATGCACATCAATATATTAAGATTTTTGTAACACTGTATAACAACAATTCCTATTTTTACAGTATTGTGACGGTTGGGGTGGGGGTAGACGTTAATAAAATTGATTGGGTAATTTAATAAAAAACATAAATAATATTCGGTATAATTACTGTTTTTACATTACAGTGAAAGTTGGGTTTAGGGTTGGGGTAGGCGTTAATAAAATACAATAAATTATCAATTTAATAAATAATATAAATAATTTTTGTTCACTTTTTGGCCGCAACTGTATCTGATCTAGCAACAACCCCTATGTATTGCTACGTGGATTTCGATTAGCCAGTCTGGGCATTTCCGCTGAACTGACCTGTCATTCTGTGTTTAAGATCTGGCTTCTTCAAAATCAATGGTCTTCACAGTCTGATTGAGACACCATTTAAAGTGGGTCAAATGCTGTACAAATCTGCACTTGTTTGCTTTTCCATCGCATTCAACCCGTATTGATAAAACGTTCTGCAAAAATAATGTAGCTTAGTTCAGAGTGAATGAGTAGCCCTTTTACCATCTTTGGCAATATTTTTCGAAAGTGGCCTGAAATACATCTTATGAGCCACCCGTCGGCAACATGGTGGCTCAGTGGTTAGCACTGTCACCTCACAGCAAGAACATTGCTGGTTCGAGCCCTGGTGTTTCCGTGTGGAGTTTGCATGTTCTCGCCGTGTTGGTGTGACTTTCCTCTGGTCTAACCGCCAGTTCGAACACATGCACTACATGTGAATTGAATAAAGTAAATTGGGCGTAGTGTATTCGTGTGTGTGAGAGAATGAGTGTGTATGGGTGTTTCCCAGTACTGGGTTGCATCTGGAAGGGCATCCACTGTGTAAAACATATGCTGGATAGGTTGGCGGTTCATTACGCTGTGTTGTGAACCCTGGTAAATAAGGGACTAAGCCAAAGGAAAATGAATGAATGAGCCACCCATCCTATTTCATTGTAAGGAAAATATCATCATGTTTCACATTAGAAAGCAAATAAAACTGTTTGGAACAACACGAATACATGATGACATTTCAATTTTTGGATGAATAAGCTAGTTATTTTTCGTTTGACAACACATCTCCTTATAGCGTCAATCATCTGTGAACTTTCATGCTTCGCTGGCTCTACAAAACGATGTTAACTGACTTGTTAAAAGTTGAAAAAAAAAACCTACGCAGAGAGAGGGAGCTTCTCAAAGTTATTCTTTCAGCTCAAAAAAGGTTAAACTGAGGTAATGGAAGCATTCAAAGTTGCGAGCTGGTGCTTCAGATGGCGCGAAATCAAAGTTGCTATTGATTCGCGTCCCATCCGCGCTGCGCGGGAAAAGCGACAGAAAAGCCGCGAAAATCAGAGAGAAGAAGCTGACATGATTTAGTGACGGCTCTCGCTAGTCCCCGTGAGAAGCGGCGGAGAGACAGATCAAACCGGCTTGAAGAGCAGTCGTGGAGCGGAGAGGGTGACAGCAGAGCCGCTATTGATTTCTGCCGGTGTAAAAGCACTCAGGGGAAACATTTCCCGCCGCCATCCAGCTCAAACACCTCTAAGCGTTATGACAGATGCGTCTGACGTCACGCTAACATGAATTTTTCAACGGTCGCCGTCTGATATCTTAAAACCACTACAAATGTCGAATTAAATACAGCACATTAACACATTTGTGGGCTTACAGCGTGGTTTATTAATCATTCCAATCAAATTCAAATGCTTTTTTACGTTTATTTTTATGTTTCAAAAAGTGAAGCAAGATGTCACCCTTTCTGCTTCATTGAATAGTCACAAAAATAAACCCCTCGAGTATATTTGGGATTTATGAGGGAAGGGTTATTCTTCAAAGCCATTCTGTGTAAATAATCATAACTGCAACAAGAGGCAATTCAATCATAACTCAATGTTAAAAAGCTCTCATAACATTGTTTCTCAATATGTGGCTCTTTTTGGAAACCTGGAAGCTAGATCAAAATGGTAAAACAGGAAATACGTTGGCATTGTTTTTGTTTACATCCCTCAAAATGGTCTACATAGGGTCACACTTTGGATGTTGTTCCCATATAGAGATTATATTTAATTACCACAGCAGATAAATTCAGGTACACTACAGTATGTATAAATCAGTTTTTTTGTTCAGGTGAGGTCTTTTAAAATGTCATCAAATAATTTCTGCTCTACACTTGCCTGACGCTATTGTTTTATATATTTGCTATATAAACTATTGTTATATACAGGGTTTATACAGGTTTTAAGTCAAACTTAAGATCATTTTAAGACCATAATGAATGAAATTTCAGACTTACACAAGGCTAAACGCTTAAGATTTTTTTCATAGCCAAGTTAAAAACAAATAATAAAACTATAACTAAATCTTATTATTACCATATTAATGAAGTAAATAGAGTTAATTAATAAATGTGTCTTAATACTTTTATTGCAATATATTGTTAGTGATTGTAGTACGGTTGGCCAAATTGGGTATAGCTTTACATGGAAAATTAAGACCCCTTTAAAATGATTTAACAAACACACAATTTAAGTTGATTTTAGACTTTTTTAAGGCCTAAAATTAGGTTTTAGAAATGTAAGACATTTTAAGACTTTTTTTAGACCCTGTATAACAATTTAGTGGTTATCGTCTGTAAATAACATTTATTTTTGCTCAATAAATAAACAAAGCAGTTTCTCAATTGTATTAGTAATTAATATCTGGAAAATCACCCTGTCCCTCATTATTATTATTAGTTTATCATCCATATACATTATCAGCGATTCAGATACAGTTCACTTTAGGCTAATAATCAGTGTTAAAAGCACACAATATGTGCCTTCACAACTATAAAGCAGGCAGATGGATTACCTCATGATTGACTAACAATTAAATCCCTCTGAGATCTTGTTGTTGGACATGAACAAACCAATTAATCACCAACACAATATATGCAGACTAGAACAAAAGTACTTAACCTATATAAATGCATGGATTTTTGTCCTTGACTAGCCTACACGTTGGGGACTGTGCATGATATTTAGTATTCACTGGGGTAAAACTCAGAATAAGCCCGTATATTGTAGGTTTAAATGCAATGGAGTGGCTATTTTAGTTTTGATAAATTAAATATGAAGTAAACTCTTCATTATAAGTCTAGAAACCTATAAACAAATGGTTTAACTGATGAGCTCAGCTTTAAGTCCTGATGGTGCTAAAGTGTTAATCAATGAGCTCTTCATTAGACACTGAGGTAAGTCAATACATCAATAGAGCTCTCTTCATCACAGTAGTTGATCAGCTCTTTTCCTTTCACCTCTACACTTTTGTAAATTTACATCCAGATCAAATGACGGTTAATGAACCTTAATATTAGGTACCAAGCTAATAACATTAAGGAATTGGTTTGTACAACGCAAAATCAACCCATAACAAGTCTCTCTTTTAAGATCTACTGTATATTCTGGTGTCCATAGGAAATCACCAGCAAGCAGTTGTCGCAGATTCAATGTATTATTTTGATTTCTGATGGATCTGTGGCGCCCTCTAGCGCCAATCTACACACTCTACAAATATTTTCAAAATATAGTAGTCATTTATTAAATATATTTACGTTTAAGGGAAAGGTTTATTTAAATACACACTTATTAAAGACAGAGCTCACTCAAAAATGAACATTTCCTCATGATTTCACTCACTCAAGTGGTTCTAAATGTTTATGAATTTCTTTCTTCTGTTGAACACAAAGCAAGATATGGATTGACATTGTCTAAAGCAGTGTTTCCCAACCCTGTTCCTGGAGGCACACCAACAGTACATATTTTGGATGTCTCCCTTTTCTGACCCATTAACTTCAGGTGTTGGAGTCTCTTCTGATGTTATGATGAGTTGATTTAGGTGTGTTTGATTAGGGAGAGGTTGAAAATGTGGACTGTTGGTGTGCCTTCAGGAACAGGGTTGGGAAACACTGGTCTAAAGAATGACACTGACATCCGTAAAAGAAATAAATAAATAAATAAAAAATGTGGAAGTCAATTGTTTGTGTTAAACAAAAGAAAAAAAAAACTCAAAATAAGTTTGGAACAAGAGGAGAATGTATAAAAGATGGCATTTTCATTTCTGGGTGAACTATCCCTTTAAATGCATGAATTTTAAGTAGTTTAAATAAATAAAAAAAGCAGAGAAACTAAAATGTGGGTAAAAGCTCCTAAAGCAGCTGTGACTTTAATTTTGTACAGGATCATTTCACATATTTGTACAGTTTTAATTACAAAAGTATTTACACAAATCAAACTATTATTGATCCATTGTAGATTTGAGGCACAAATGAATGAAGTGTGTCCATAAAGCAATCCAATTCCTTCTGGTTTTCACGAAACGGCCTGAAGCTCAACCAAAACGTGTATTATTATTATCTGAACCAACCCAGTGGACGTCATTAACACATTTGAAAGTTTAAGAAATACTGTTGAAAGGTGCATCTGTGCAACCGAAACATTTATACAGCAACCTGCGGGCGTCACAACCACCAGCTTCAGTAAAGTAAATCAGCAGGAAAGTCTTTGGGAAACTTGAACAATAAACAGACATGAACACAAACAGTCTGTGACTTCATGCATAGAAAAGGACGTCCACATGACAGGTAAAAATAAAAAAGAAAGTCCAATAAAATTATGACAGAGTAGAAGATTCACAGTGTAACACATCAGAGACGATTCTGAAGACGTACTCTTCTTTTTTTGAGGTTGACGAATAGGCTTTACAGCCAATAAGTTGTCAATTTAATAAAGTTTGGGTTTACGGTTAATTAACAGAAGGCAAAAATCGCAATAAAGCTCGCTCTGAATTGTCCATATCAAATTATCCCACGAAAATCCATCATCAATGCCATGTGGCCAGTAAAAACACAAGCATTTATAGGTACTAGTACATAATAAAGGTATTTAAAACCATTCAAATGCAACGGCGTCAACAAAATGCTACAAAACACACCGTTATTGTGTGCGTCTTGTTTGCAAAACCCAAACGAATGCACTTTAGTCAGGGTAGACTCTCGATTTAATCTGAAAACAAGCTTAATACAGCATCTACCCTAATTAAAGGATATATGCTTATATCAGAATCTCCTGCACAAAACGGAAATCACAGTGTCATACTAAAACCTAACCGGACCTAAAACAAAGCCTGGGGCACCCCCATTTATTACACTCACACATAAACACCAAAAGCAAATTCAGAATGCGAGATGAATTCAATATAAAGCACGTCTGTTTCGAAAGACAACACTATGGCAAGAGAAACAAGACCGTGTGACTAAACCAATGCATAAAAGAATTCATTTGTCATCACAAAAATGTGATAACACACCTTAGAGCAGTGTTTCTCAACCACGTTCCTGGAGGACAACCAGCACTGCATGTTTTGGATGTCTGCTTTGTCTGTCACCACCCATCACAGGTCTTTCAGTCTCTGCTAATGAGCTGATGATGTGAATCAGGTGTGTTGGATTAAGGAGACATGGTTATTGTGTAGTGTTGGTGGTTCCACAGGAACGTGGTTGAGAAACACTGCACACATTCCTGGAGGTGCACCAGCACTGCATGTTTTGGATGCCTCCTTTGTCGGTCACAACCATTACAGGTCTTTTGGTCTCTGCTATCGAGCTTATGATCTGAATCAGGTGTGTTTGGTTAAAGAGACATGGAAAATGAGCAGGCATGGTGGTTCCACAGGAACGTGGTTGAGAAACACTGCTCTAGAACAGTGTTTCTCAACCACATTCCTGGAGGAGCACCGGCACTGCACGTTCTGGATGTCTGATTTGTCTGTCACACCCATTACAGGTCTTTCAGTCTTGGCTAATGAGCTGATGATGTGAATCAGGTGTGTTTGGTTAAGGAGACATGGAAAATGTGCAGGGCTGGTGGTTCCGCAGGAATAGAGAGATGAGAAACTGTTGAGAAACACTGCAATTGAGTAGTGTTTCTTAACCACATTTCTGGAAAAGCACCAGCACTGCACGTTTTGGATGTCTCCTTTGTCTGTCACAACCATCACTGGTCTTTCAGTCTCTGCTATCGAGCTGATGATGTGAATCTGGCGTGTTTGGTTAAGAAGACCTGGAAAATGTGCAGGGCTGGTGGTTCCACAGGAATGTGGTTGAGGAGCACCAGCACTGCACGTTTTGGATGTCTCCTTTGTCACACTCATTACAGGTCTTTCAGTCTCTGCTAACGAGCTGATGATCTGAATCTGGTGTGTTTAGTTAAGACATGGAAAGCATGCAGTGCTGGTGGTCCTCCAGGAACATGGTTGAGAAACTCTGCTCTAGAATCTACGCCACTTTCCAGTCTTCTGCAGCTCTAAAGTGCCAAGATGGCATTGTAAGCATACAAGACTCAACGCAAGCCGATTCAAACACTGCTAAACCACAGCCGGTTGAAGAAAAAACTCTAAATTTAAAGCCCCAGCATGCTGTTTGTTGTTTAAGCTCCAGACTCAGAGTCCAACTGTTAGTATGCAACGCCATTTTGTTAAAACTCGTTTATAAAGATGTTTAAGAAACGCAGCATTCAAAAAATAAACAAAATAAAAGCCCCTCCCATTTTTGTGTATGAGCTGCTATCCATGCTCTTATTTACGTACAAGATTTTTGTCTAGGGCAGATGCATGAACCAATAATGCATGTGCCTCGTTTAACTTGACGCTAGCTGAAATTGAACTGTAATTCACTGGTGTGCCAATGCCACCATATATTAGTTGTAATGTTGGATGGGTACATATATAGTTGCATCATAGTTGATCAACCCAAAATTCAGCATCACAGTTGATTCATGCATGTGTTTGCTGGGCTCAGAATGGGGAAGGCTCCTGTCTCAGAATGCGTCTCTCAGCGGCGGCTGCCAGTCGTCTGCGCCGCAGGGTCACTGAATCAGAGTCTTCGTCCTCAATGGAGGGCATAGAGTCATCATTATCAGCGCCAGGAACAGAATATACGTCTCCATCTTCAGGTTTTTTGTGCAGATATCGTCTAATAAAGAGAGAAAAGTGTTATACAATGAAATAATGTCCAGTCTAGAATATAAAGTCATGCTGCAGTGGAAACAGAATGAATATTGTGTCGGACTCCATCATGAGCTTGGAGGACTGCATCCATACATCTCTGCAATGACTCAAATCACTGATTAATAAAGTCATCTGGAATGGCAAAGAAAGCCTTCTTGCAGGACTCCCAGAGTTTATCAGGATTCTTTGGATTCATCTTCAACGCCTCCTCCATCTTCCCCCAGACATGCTCAATAATGTTCATATCTGATGACTGGGCTGGCCAATCCTGGAGCACCTTGACCTTCTTTGCTTTCAGGAGCTTTGATGTGGAGGCTGAAGTATGAGGAGCGCTATCCTGCTGAAGAATTTGCCCTCTCCTGTGGTTTGTAATGTAATGAGCAGCAGAAATGTCTTGATACCTCAAGACTGTTTATGTTGCCATCCACTCTGTAGATCTCTCGCACGCCCCCACACTGAATGTAATCCCAAACCATGACTTTTCCTTCACCAAACTTGACTGATTTCTGTGAGAATCTTGGGTCCATGTGGGTTCCAGTAGGTCTTCTGCAGTATATGTGATAATTGGGATGCAGATCAACAGATGATTCATGGGAAAAATCCACCTTTGGCCACTTTTCCAAATGATCAACTAGAAGTCAAGTTATTATTTGTTGCTCTCACAACTGGGATCCACGACAAGACTTTTGTCAGGTAGTGTATAATATGAAAATGAAGCAGCATAATAAGCTGTTTACAGCGTGTAAAAACCAATGGAAGTGAATGAGTCCAGAAGTCTTGATCCAAAAAGTCCCCCCCAACTTATAAGTGAAGTATGAGGTCAATACTTGACTAATTAACCCCTTTCCCCCCAATCTCATTTAAATCAAGAAACCAGAGGTCATCTGCTTGCAACAGAGCATTTTTCTGCATAACAATAGAGTAATACAGTTGAAATTCAAGTTGGGTTGTGTGGGGAAAAGAATTTATTTTCATTACTTTATTGCCTTTATATTTTATTAGAAAAATGGTTAGACTAACAACAGATTACCAGATTAATATATGATACCATATATTGACCAAGCATACTACTACTTTCTTACTGCTTGATGCTTGTAGAAGTTGTGGAATATATTAAATATATAAGGTCACTTAACTGTTCAGTTCTGGTGTGCAGAGAAGGGTTGCAAAAAGAGGAAGTATGTTTGGGTACAAGAGCCAAAAGACTGCCGAATGACTGATAAGTGACGTTACAACAAAACTCCCCCTGTTAATATCAGTTGTGTATGTATACTTGAGTCAGGGAAATGTAAGTTAGTTGCGTACCTCCTGAATGTAATTCTTGTATTGCATTGAGGTAACGTAACCCAGTGCTCGAAATATGAATTTGTATCTAATTACTAATATTTTTTTAATTGAAAGAAACTCTCTCCTGACCTTTTTTATTGAACATGCATGGAATTGGCTAGATATATATAACAATATTGGTCACCTTACTGGATGTGATGCAGTAAAATCAGGTAAAAACTGGCAATAATTACCCATTAAAATGTACACTAGTTCTATAAAATAGGTGTCATTAAGCATATTTTCTCATTATTTACACTGCTCAAAATCTCATCTAAAATTCTGCATAACTTAATTAATACAGTTAATTACTTAATTACTTAAATTAATTAATACAGTTATGCAGAATTTCTGGAAAGATGTCGATATTCAGGTTGGGTTATAAATAATATTGTCACCTTACTGGATGTGATGCTGTAAAATCAGGTAAAAATTGGCAATACTTACTCACTAAAATGAACATCATTTCTACAAAATGGGTGTCTATGATTATGTAAACATTTATTATTTAGCTTTATTAGCATTGTTTCTCTCAAATGCATTTGTTTTGTATGGATAGTCAAACCCCATGTGCTGTGCTGAAAATCTCTTACCTACTTTGTTGTTCCTACTAAAAATGACCTGGTAAATTGTTTGTAAATCTTTTATCGTGCTATTTTAAAAATCACCAAATATTGCATTAAAATGCTGTCAATATGTTTTTTCAGTTCACATCGGATAACCGGCTGTTAATAAGACTTCTTAATCCAATCTTATGCACCTCGGGCACATAACATTACGAAGCATTTTCAATTGGATGCTAAATACAGGAGTAAATGTATTTAAACACACAAAAAGGCCACACAACGTGGCTCTGTATAATTAAAAGCACTTGTGCATGTTTTCTTGCAGGCTGGTGAAGGTAAAAATCAAACCAAATGAAAAATACAACACCTGTATTCGAAAGCTGGAGATGGTGGAAAGGTGGTTTCATGCAGTATCGTCAGCATCTCGTCGACTCACCTGCGAGCTCTTAGGAGCAGCTCTTCTTTCCTCTGCATTAGCATCCTCTGTCTCTCATCTGCGGATTTGGAAAAGCGGCTCCCTCGCACCTCAAAGTCCTCAGCCTCTGGAGCCGCGACCTCTGAACCGCTGCTGGCTCCGGCTGCGTCTTCAGAAGCCGCGTTCATCTGTATGGGTGTGCGATCTGTGGACTTTTAAATGAGTATAGTTAGAATATGCATCTTCATTTGACATTTTTACCTGCGACTGATGTCAACAACACACATTTGAAACCAGCAAAACAATCAAGAACGCATGATCATAGGCTGTCATGGCTTTGCAATTAAAAAAAGAGAATATAATGAAAGTCAATGGGGGCAAAAACAGCCCCCAACATATCCAAAGGGGAGTCAACTTGAACAATACACAAGGGTTAAATATGGGAGAATTTCAGGAAAAACAGCTATGAGATAAAGGACGAAGGTTTGAGCATTATTTCTGACCTGTGTGGGAAACGGCACCTGAATCCGTCCCTCCAGGATGTTATCGGTGGTGACCTCCACAGAGCGCGTGAGCTGAAGGTCCTGCAGGACCAGATGATACGGCACCTGCGGGAACATCTCCTGGATCTGATGGGCCTGAAACACATAAGCAGCATCTTCAGCTTTATGATCTGATCACCTAAGATGAGGCTATCAGGTCTGTCAGAGAGACTCACCATGGCGTTAAGCTGGGAGTTGTTGGCCTGAGCGATGCCTAGGATGTTGGTGGTGTGCATGACCTCCACTGAGAAACTGGGCAGCCAGCTGGCAATACGAGAACCTGCGCGAACAGAGTCAGACGTCAGAGCAGGCTTCCATTAAAAGAAGACTGTGTGTGTATCTGTTAAAGCAGAATGTATGATACTGCACAAAAACTGACAGTGGGATAGTGTGTATTCCTGTGATGTAAAAAGATGATCTGAGTAACTTGCATACAGTCAAAATACACTGTACGAGTCAAAATGATCTGTTAATTCTATCCCAAAAAATCATTGGAATATCAAGTAAAGATGATGTTTCAGGAAGATATTTCATACGTTTCCTTCTGTGAATATATCAAAACTCAATTTTTGATTAGTAAGAGGAATTGCTAAGAACTCAATTTGGACAAGTTTAAAGGCAATTATCTAAGGATGTAGATTGACCCTCGGATTGTAGATTGTCAAAGCTTTTTCTCAGCCAAATATTGTCCTATCATAACAAACCATTCATCAATGAGAAGCTTATTTATTTTTCAGCTTTGAGATGATGCATCGTAATTTCCAAAAATGGACATTTATGATGGGTTTTGCGCTCCAGGGTGACATTTATATGACCGTAGTGCCCCAAGGCTTTGTTTTAGGTCCAATGAAATTTTTGTGCAAAAGTGCATCTGATTAATAATAAAATAAAAACAACAATAATAATGACGACAATAATAATAATAATAATAATAATAATAATAATAATAACAACAACAACAACAACAACAACAACAACGACGATAATAATAATGATAATTTTTCATTCGTTGTCCCTGGACAGATGTTAAAATTGTCACCCTAAAAACAATACAACAATTATACAATCAATCAAGCATAGTTAAGCACTAAAATAGACATAGTTAACCCTTCAACTACCCCACCAAGAAAAAAAAAAAATGTTTAGATTGCATTTCTTAACTCTTAATGTCGCTAGCTAACACACATTTTTTTCAACACATCCCATAATTCACATCCCATATGTCGGTTTATGGTAAAAGTACATAAAAAAATATGAAGTTAAGAGCAATTTATTAAAAAAAATTAAAAATAAAACATTAAATAAAACATTTTTAAATACTAAATCCCGCCCCTTTTTTTTAAGTATGCCATAAAATATTTCAGATGCTCATTTAACATGCTTTCTTTTTACAATAAAACCAAAATCAAGTGTTTGTTTAAATGTTTTTGTGTGAACCAACAATGCTGTGCGTGCAAGCCATTATTTAAAACAGTCATTCTTTAAAACAATAAAAACATGGTCAACCATTTGGTAGAGCGGGCAGGCAAAGGGTTAAGTAGATCTTAATATAAGATAAGAGTAGTTAAAGTAGTTAAAAAAAATTAAACAACAAATCATTAAAATGGCAGGCACAAGTGGTAACAATAGGTAGGTACAAGCTACGTGGTTGTTGTTGTTATTATTATTATCATCGTCGTTGTTGTTTGTGAATTACTTTTGATTTAACATTAACACTTAATTGCTCCATATTGCAATACAATCACATAATAGCAATGTTTAAGCTATTAATGCTGCCCTTATTTCTGTTTTTGGTATAAAATTGCAGAAGGATGGTTTGACTAGAAATGTACAGTTTTTCACAATCATACTGATAACATTTCAGTCATTCGGCAGAACTACAGCTCGAACCGCTGTGGTTAAAACCCATCCTTACATAAGCTTGGGCCGGTATAAGATTCTGACAGTATGATAACCTTGGATAAAATGTCACGGTTTCACGATATTGTGATTCTTTTAAAATGTCTGGGTAAAAAAACTAAAGCTTTCCCCCCTTTGAACACAATATATTTTATTTTGAGAAGCATTTTTAATATGTTTGAGCTGTAAACATGTCAGGCTGAATAATTCAAATGAATCATTTACTTCTGCCGTCTTCATTAGTATAGAAAATACAGATTTCTTTACCATTTAAAACGCCATTCTTGGATATATTTTCTGCTGGAGATACTGCTGTCCTAAAAACCTTACATATAGCAGAAAATATTGGTGCTTTTAAAACCTTGACTTCCCCAAACCATGGTATACCTTGAAAACGGTCATCGTCCCATGCCTACTGTGATGATTATGATGATGATTTTTTATTTAACGTCATGTCAGCAACAAAGACTGATTGAAAGATTGAAAATCAAAACATAGTTTAGATGAGATTTATGCCTCACCATCGAAGTGGAAGAAGTGGTTGTGCTGGTTGATGTGTGCCCGGGCGTCTGCTGCTCCAGCAGCAGCCATATTGTCCTCCAGCGGCTCCCTCTGACCTTCCTCCCGCTCCCGCCCACCTTCATGGATGTTCAGTGACATTCGGCAGGTGGGACAGGAAGTGTCCTGCTCCAGCCACGAGCGCAGACAGGAACTGCACACCAACAGCAGACGCTCAGACTAACTGGTAACACTTCATAATAACTAACTAGTTTCTGAAATACTCAGAGCAGCCCGTCTGGCACCAACAACCGTGCCACGTTCAACCAAGTCACTTAAATCCCCTTTCTTTCCCATTCTGATGCTCGGTTTGAACTGCAGCAGATCGCCTTGACCATGTCTACATGCCTAAATGCATTGAGTTGCTGCCATGTGATTGGCTGGTTAGAAATTTCTGTTAACGAGCAGTTGGACAGTGTACCTAATAAAGTGGCCGGTGAGTGTAAGTCAAGAATACAGCATTTGTGGATGTATATATAAAGATCTATTAATGTAGAGTTAATGCTTAACAAAAAAAATGAATTAACCACATACTAATGCTTAATAAATGATTTGTAGTGTGTAGTTATGAAGTGTTACATACTAACTGTGCATTAAGAGTGTGTGTGTATGTGCATATGGCTAATGCTCACTTGTGGAAAAGGTGTCCACAGGGGAGTTTGCGTGCTGTGGTCATGGAGTCCCAGCAGATGGCGCAGTCATCATTATTAGTGGCTAGCTCCTCAGGCGTCGCCACAGCAAACCTGAACACAAGGAGAGACGCTCCAGTCAACAATGCAGATCTGCTTTACATCAGAGCTGTGCGCGTTACTGATTCATCACACACACACACAAACACACACGCACCATTTTCTGGATGATTTTTTTACACTGTGTTTCTTCATGCTTTTCATTAAATACACAGTAATAAAAGTCATCCATTTTTATTAAATAGCATCACAATAAATTGGCATGTTTTTATATTTTGTTAAAATGTTTGCTAACAAACATTTCTAGCATGCATGCCTAAAATACTGTTGATATAGGCATTTTGTTGGTTTATAAAATGCTTAAAATGTTGCTAACATTAATTAGCATGTTTTTATATTTTGCTTAAATGTTTGCTAACTAAATCAAAACTAAATCTTGATTGTAAAACTGGTCTATAACACGGTTAAATTGTTGCTAACATGAATTAGCATGTTTTTCATTTTGCTAAAATGTATTTCTTGCATTAAAAATACTGTGTATATAGGTATTTTGTTGGTTTATAACACAGTTAAAATGTTGCTAACATGAGCATGTTTTTATATTTTGCTAAAAATTTTGCTAACATGTATTTCCAGCATGCATACATACATAAAAATACTGTTTAAAGGCATTTTGATCGAACTAAATATTGATTGTAAAGTTGGTTTGTAACATGGTTAAAATGTTGCAAACATGAATTAGCATGTAGCATGTTTTTTTTTTTACTTTGATAAAATGTTTGTCAACATGTAGGGTATTTCTAGCATGTTTATCATGATGCTAAAATGAAATAACATGAACATTTGTAACTTTTCTAACATGAATTAACATGAATTTTACCGTATTGATAGCATGTTTCTTACATGATGAACATGTTTTACACAGCTAACATGTTTTTAACACCTTCCATTTTAATAATTGTTGACGTCTTTGCTAATTTTTGGATATTTCTAGCATGTTTATCATGATGGTTAAATGAAATATGAACATTTGTAACTCTTCTAACAAGAATAAACATATTACCTTATTGATAGCATGTTTCTGGTATGATAACATGTTTTACACAGCCAACATGTTTAACACCTTCCTTTCTATTTTTTGACATCTTTGCTAACATGTAGGATATTTCTAGGATGTTTATCATGATGCTAAAATAAAATATGAACATTTGTAACTTTTCTAACAAAAATAAACATCTTACCTTATTGATAGCATGTTTCTAGTATGATAACATGTTTTACACAGCCAACATGTTTTTAACATCTTCCTTTTTTTCTAGTTTTTTGACATCTTTGCTAACATGTAGGATATTTCTGGGATGTTTATCACGATGCTAAAATGAAATGACATGAACATTTGTAACTTTTCTAACAAGAATTAGCATCTTACCTTATTGATAGCATGTTTCTGGTAAGATAAATATGTTTACACAGCTAACATGTTTTTAACACCTTCTTTTTAATATTTTTTGACATCTTTGCTAACATGTTGGGTATTTCTAGCATGTTTATCATGATGCTAAAATGAAATAACATGAGCATATGTAACTTTTCTAACATGAATAAACATTTTACCATGTTCATAGCATATTTCTTACATTTTAGATGGCTAACATGTTACATGGATATTTATATTATGTTTATTATGATGCTAACATTGATACCATGTTTCCAACATATTTTAATACATTGCTCACATATGTAACATTTCTAACATGTGTTAATCTTGTGTAGCATGTTGCTAACATAATTTAACAATTTGGCTAACATGTTGTACACCTTGTAGCATTATTATATTGCTAGCTACTGTTCCTAGCATGTTGAATAAACAAGTAGCAAACATGTTTTATATTTCGCTACCATGTTTTGAACATGGTTAACATTTATTATCATGGTTTTAGTATTTTAACACCTTTTAGAATATAGGTAACACGAGTTGTTACATTTCTAACATGCTACTTGCATTGCTAGCATTTTGCTAACATATATTAGTTTGTTTACACTTTTTAACATATATACTAGCACGTCTAGTAGTTAACACAGGGCTAACATTTCGTAACATTAACCCTTGTGCATATTTAAAGATTTTTTTGTGATCATTTTAGCTGCTAATGCTAACAGCATAATGTTTTGGCTAAAAAACATTCAGGCTTTTTGTGGTTGGTCCCAAACTCTGAAAAGGTCTCCCGTTATGCGAGATCTGCTCTTTCTCTTTACATTTTTACATCTAGACCTAAACACTATTTTTATTCTTTACCATGCATTCGTTAGTCTTAAAGCAAACATTCACCTGGACTCCATGTTGTCGATAACACGCAGGTAGTTTTTATGTCTGCGGATTCGTCTCTGCACCTCATGGAAGAGATGCCGCAGCTGCATGAAGATCACCAGACTGGCCATGGACAACCAGATGTTTCCAAAGAGCTGCGTTGAGAAAACCCAGACAACAAGATCAGAAGGATATCAGAACTACTCATAGACAAAGAGAGAAGTCACGTCTGCTACTGGTGTTTATTTGAGACATCAGACAAGCTGGAAAACCACATGACAAATCAAAGACACAAGTTTAAAGAGCTTCTTGTTGGTCAGTGAACATCATGTAAGACACTCTCAGGACTTTATTAAGAAGTCCACTTTGTTCAAACACTTTGGATTCACAAAATGAAGTTTGTTTCAAAAGTATGAAGCCAAAGATGTGCCAGAAAGCATATGAATAGCTTAAAGAAAATAAGGCTGCAAAATACTAGGAAAATGTGCAATATTTTTGTTGATGATAATATTTGTTATTAAATAGAAATGTTATCTGTATTAACAAATGTTTTATTATTATTTATTTATGTAATGATAGACCTAGGTTCACCTTTGAGCCGCCCCAGCCAATAGCAGAAGAGCATTTACAGAGAAGGTGGGAAAAAAATAGTGTAGCCCTATCTTATTGGTCAAGCAGACTGTGCATGAAACACACAATTGCTTAGCAAATAAAATAAATGTAATTTATTGCACCTCTCATATACTGTTATCGCAATTTTTTTAAGATATTGTGCAACCCTAAAGCATATATATTAGAAACATATTTAAGTGAAGAAGGAAAAGCGTATCAGGTCCTGCATCTGTCGTTCCTCACCAGCATATGTATATGATGCATCAGGTCCAGGGAGAGGATTGCCAACTCCATGATGAAATCGGTGTAGTAAATGTACGAGCTCTTGTTCTCCCAGGTTCCCTCGTGGTTCAGATCCCACAGGTGAATTGAATACCTGGAAATAACAGACGAAACCCTTCAGATTCATGATGCAATGGTACATATTAGTACCAAACCATTTCAGTACAAGACTTTGGGTTCGGTAAAGAAGAGCTGGAGATTCACATGCACAATCATTTACACTTATTTGACATCACAGCCCATCATTATCACTATAAAACGTAGTCAAACAGACATGCATGTAAAATTGACACTGCTGGACTTTAGTGCTCAGTCTGTGCCAGCACATTTTTGCATATAAACGTTTTTATAAATATTAAGAATATGCTTTAATTTTACACTTTCTTTTAGCAACTTGTATATTAAAATTTTTCTTGTTTATTTTAAATACAGTTAATACAAAATAGTCTGCTTGCTGAAAACCTGAATGAAACTAGTATATTCTTCAACTAATATGACTGATATGCAGAGCAGAAATTTTGCATCAAATGTTTAATCATTAGCTTTTTCAAATGCCTGAAATATCGGTCTATAACTAATTTGAATATATTTGTTATATATGTTTTTATATTAATAAAAAAATAATAATTATCATGTTTTATTCTATTTTTTCCCATTTTTATTTGAACATATATTTATCACAAAATACTGGACTCATTTAAAAATGATTATTTAATGTATTTCCTAAAAATGAACAATCCTTGTACAGCATTTATTAATCATAGTTCAACATTTACTAATGCATTATTAACACCAAAAGTAGTGCTTGTTACCTTGGACCTTGTTAACTGTGCAAAGTTTAGCTGTTAACATTAGTTAATGCAACTTTACTTTCATTAACTAATGTTAAGAAAGATGAATAAATACTGTAATAAATGTACTGTTCATTATTAGTTCATGTTAGTGAGTACATGAACTAATACATCCTTATTGTAAAGTTATTTTAATGCTCACAAATGTAAAATAAACGTTTTTGGTGTGTAAACTGTCCTGAAATTGAACTGAACTGTGAATTAGAGCCTGAGATCAGAGTTTTGTGTACTCTTCATCCCTAATCTAATGCCAGACACTGAGCAAAAGTGTTGGTGTTTTTATTAGAGCACATACCGTATGATGACGTGTCCTGTGCGCACCGTCACCAGCAAACACTGCAAAAGAGGAGACACGGTTTGACCCAAGATGACCAATGAAGAGGGAAAAATTATCATTAGAAAGGATTCTGAAGCATTCTCACCTCGGCCGCCATGAAAGCGACGGTGTGCATGCCGTGAATATGACCGACGAGAGCGCAGAGCACGGCTAAACCACCACAACACGACAATACAGACACCAGCAGAGCCAGGACTCGCACATGACTGCTCATCGGCGTTGTCGGAGAAAACGAGAGCTGGCGAAGGAAGTGATATCATATAATAAATACTCCAAACATACTAAAAGTCATGCGTTTCTTATTAGTTACTTAACAAAAATGAAGCAAAGCAAAGCAAAGCAAAAAAAAAAATCAATAAAAAAGGAGAGAAAAATTAAGCAAGAAAGAAAAGGCGTATTAAATAAAAAACAAGAATAGCATGAAGGAAATGAGAAAGTAAGGAAATAAAAGAGAAGGAAAAGATGCATATAGCAAGAAGTGAAATCAGTAAGAAAGTAAACAATGCAAGGAGAAAAAGAGAGATTTAGAAGGAACGAGGGAAGGAAGAAAAGCTAGGAAATGTCAAGGGAGCGAACAAAAAGAAGCAAATATAGTGGTGCAAAAAGAGCTGCAAGAGAAGAAGAAAACAAGAAATAAGAAAATGAATAAGGCAGGTAGGGACAAAAGTGACTCTTAAAGGGCACATAGTTCATCTCTTTTTTATAATTTAATATTAATATTATGGTTCTTCTGAGTGTGCCAGTTTAGGTTCAGTTTAAAACACAATTCAGATTTGTTTATTATAATGTGTGAAAAAGTGTCATGTTGGGGGCGTGTCCACAGCTCGCTGATTTATGGGTGAGTTGCTTCACATGTAGATTAGTTTCGGCTTCCCGCCAACGTAACAAGGGGGCGGGGCCATGAGCTCACCCGCTCTGCGTTTGCAACAGAGTCTGACAGGCAGACTGCGAGAAGGAGCTGGTGTGAGAGGATCAGCAATCAGTCGTACATGTACGACTCGGACACAGACCAAGCAGAGAGTACAAAATCATTTGTGTCTTTGTACAGTTTTACAGCCAACTGTGTGCTAGTTTCAAGTGCCGAGCTTGTACACAGAAACTAATAACCACGCACACTGAATTAACTTTGACTGAGGCACCGGATGCGCCGCTCGAAGCCGCGACACGGCACACCAGACACTCTCTGTGGCGCGGCAGATACATGAAGTGTCCCGAATCGTCGCGCCACGCATTTTTGAATTCTAAACATAGGTTTCTGCAGCGGTCCGCAGCGCCCAGCCGTCGACTTTTGTACCCTGATAGAAACCTATGTTTAGAGTTATAAAACGCATGCTAGTTAAGATCACAGGGAGCTTCTGGGATGGCGAGAAATGCAAACGGCTGAAGTATAGAGAATATATATGAGAATATTGATCTTGTGTTGAGCCCAATGAGCCTTGCATCTATAAATAGAGCTAGGGTGTTCCTTTAGTGATATCGCTTCGACTCACGCTGAAAATGGCGGACGTGAATCAACAAACTGAGGATATGATGATGCGCCTGTTAATCAATATTGGTGGGTGGGGGGACCGCTCTCCTACGTAAAGTTGCGGTTGGTTTGAAAACCGCTCCAATTGGTCCACCGTTTTCATGTTGTTAAATTGAAAAAAAAAAAGCACTGGGTGTGCTTATATCACCCCAATATGACGGTCTATACACCATACATGCACATATGTCTGTCCAAACAGCTTGATAAGTAGATTTTTTACCATAGGTGCCCTTTAAAGGAAAAATTAAGGAAGAAATAAAAGGTAGGAATAAGGAAGCAACTTATTAGAAAAGAAAAATATAGCAAAAGTATTTTCTCCAAATACATTTCTCTGTCTGATATTTGCTCCAGTTTATCAGGAAGTCACCATTTTGCTCTCTTGGACTCATTGGATGGAAATCGCCATTGTTTTATGCAATATTCCAGTTTAAAATACTAAAGTTTAATTGGCATCTTTGGAAGAACATGCCACAATAGTTGTTTTTCCTAATATTGATGTCAGTGGTTACAAGTATCCAGCATATTTCAAAATATCTTCTTTTGTGTTCAAGATAAAGAACCACTTGGAAGCACTTAGCAGAGAGTAAATAGAGAATACATTTATATTTGTGGGTGACCTGTCGCTTTAATTTGTCGATTATGTCTAACTCGGAACTTTAGCATTGGTGTGTGTTGATGTGGTGCAGTCGCTGCGCTCACATATTCGAACCGGTCTTTGCAGAGCTGCACCATCAGATGAAGGAAGATGAGCATGGAGAACCACAGACACCACAGCACCACCTCCTCCACCCGCTGCACGTTCAGCACTCCGAAGATGAAGATAAACTTGTAGAAGATGAAGTTCCAGAACTTATCCTTCAGGTGCTGCTCACACACACACAACAGCCAAAGAAAGCAGCTGAAATCTTTAAAGCATGTCAATGTTTATTAATGCTAACATTTGTAGGAACCTAAAGGAAAGATAACGCTGTTTAAAACTCTGGGCTTAGAAAGAGGTTCATGGTTTTGTTTGTTTTACAAATTGTGCAATTTTCTTATCATTTAATGTAACGTTTCTATGTGAATATATTGCAAAATGTCATTTATAGCTGTAATGTAAAGCTGAATATTCAAAATCATTACTCCAGGCTTCAATTTGTCACATGATCCTTCAGAAATCACGTGTCATAATATATATTGTTTAATTGTTTATATATTTATTATTAATGTAACATTATTCAGCATGTGGCAAACATTTCCAGAGTAAAACTTGTATGGAAACTAATACATTTTATTAGGTTTTCAGAGAATATGATATAATATAATATAATATAATATAATATAATAAAATAATGTAAAACAATATGATATAAAATAATATAATATATTATAATATAAAATAATATAAAATAATATAATATAAAATAATATGATATAAATATATTATAATATAATATAAAATATTATAATTGAAATAATATATTATAATGTAATATAATATAATATAAAATAATATAATCTAATAGTATAATATAATATATAAAATAAAACAATATAATATAAAATAATGTAATACAAAATAATATAATATATAATATAAAACAATATAATATAATATAAAATCATGTAATATAAAATTATATAATATTTAATATAAAACAATATAATATAATATAAAATAATGTAATATAAAATAATATAATATATGAAATAATATGATATAAATAAAATAATATAATGTAATAATATAATATATAACATAAAACAATATAATATAAAATAATGTAATATAAAATAATATTATATAAAATAATATAATGTAATAATATAATATAATATAAAACATTATAATATAATATAAAATAATGTTATATAAAATAATATAATAAATATAATAAATTATAATATAATATAAAAATATGTGTGTGTGTGTGTGTGCGTGTGTGCGTGCGTGTGTGGACAAAATATTACAGCATGAAGCTATAACCCCTTTTCTCATCTTACTGTGAATTTTAATAGTAAAAAAAAGACATTATTTTCCCAGAAAACATTTCATGCGTATATTTATATTATTCAGGTTAATATCCATGTTGTTTGGTCTGAAATGAAGTTCAATATATTTGGACAAGTTTAGAGCAATCATGAGTTCCATTCATTCCAGTAACTGTTATACACGTATAAATGTCATCTGCTGCATGGACAGATCTGTTGCACAGCTTCTTGGCTGTGGCTCATGTGCAGTTAGAGAATTTCTCAATTATCAGTGCAGTAAAAACATGGTAACATATTAAAAATTAGTCAAAAGTGTTTTTTTCTTCTAAATAACAATTCTTTCAGACAAACCTGAAATGCATAAGACAGCATTCAGATTTTGAATGCATTATGATTGTCCTCATATAGGCAAGCAGATGTAATGCCCGCACTATAATGGCCTAAAACAGCAGCATGCTTCACAATAATCAGTTAGGCTTCTAAATAATTCTTACCTGTTTCTCACTGACTCTCAGTGGCCCGAACACAATGCACTGGATCACTTTTCCTATCAACATCAGGATGCAGCAGGCGGTGTTCACCATCACCTGCAGAATAAAACAAACTAATGTTTATTTAAGAAAACCACCACCATTATTAAAACAATTATTACTGATGATGGGGCAGGCTCTGGGGCAGGATTCACAACAATTAAAAAGTAATTCATTCTGAACAGGCATTTTCTTCTGTTTTCAAACTCTTTAAATCTCTGTGGGAATTTTCTTCTATTGTTTTCTAATATTTTTCTTGAAAACGAGAAGTGATTCAATTAAAATGTAGCTGTAATTAATAAGTTATAGCTATACTTACATTTTTTTAAAAGAAAAATTCAAAGATGTTCTTAAGACAGGGACCTGGGATCTTCCAAATGAAATTCAAGGCTTTTTAAGACCTTTTTAATATCATTTCAAATGAAATTCAATGCTAAATTCGTACCCATTCCGACAAAAGCATGAAAGGTGCACATAAAAAGGTGAAAATGTTAAATTTGTATAAATTTTGAACTCTAGAAAATAATGTACAAGTGGGCTACTTGAATTAAATAAAACATTTTATTTTAATTATCAGTTATATTTAATACATATGCAACAGCGTGGTCGTCCACCCAGTAGCGAATATGAAGGTCCAAATGCTTACTTTTCGTCATCCTATTGAGACTCTCGTCAAACATGACCACAAACCCGTTGGGCTTATTGACCTGGTCAGTCAGTTCTTTAGTTATAAAAGGAGCCAATCCGAATTTAGTGATAGATGCAGTTTTTGTTGCTTCCACACGAGAATAGCTGCAATGACGTGGAGCACGAGGAGCAGTCCATGTTACGCTGCATGAATTTTTAATTAGCCTACACTAGTAATGGTTACTTTTGTTATGTTATAAACTTAATACTAGTAAAGGCAAAACTAAATGAATAAAATAAGACCTTTGTAACGAAATCCAAGACTTTGTATACAAAATTCAAGGCTATTAAGGCCTTAATTTGAGATTATCAAATTTAAGACTTTTTCAATGCTTTTAAGACCCTGTGGGTACTCTGTAAGAACAAATCTGAGATCTTATGATTTTTTTTTCAATAATTGCACTGTCGCAAAAAAGTTACAATTTCTTTACCTTTATTTTTAGGAGTTTCTTAAGTTATTTCTTAATATGGTTGGGCTACAAATATAATGCGAGTACAGCTATGACATATTACAGTTCATTTGAATGCTACCGTTTTATTGTCCTGTTTTAAAATAGTAGCCACATCCCGGTGGAGTTTTTACATGTAAAATGCATGAGACGTGCTCGATTAATCACATTAACTATCATAAGAGATGGTAAGTTGCAGGTAACTACTTTAAATAAACTTTATCGTATTTAATATTGATTTGAAACATATTTATTTGAGAAAAGAAACTAAAGCTTGACAAACATTGTATTTCCATCTGGAACACAAACATCCAATAAATCAAATGTGAAAGTTTAAGTCAAATATTGTAGCAATTTGTATATTATATATTAGGTAATACAATTACCTAAAAATGAAAAGTCATCCCTTATAAGGCTGCATGATATATAAATAAATTATAGTCATTGTGATAATAGTATATGCTACATCGAAGAAGGGTGCAATAAATTAAATTAATTTGATGTGCCAAGCATTTGTGTGCTCATTCATAGGTTGTTTATCCAAATCTGACCAATCAGAAGTGGCATTTCCTATCTTCATCTCTGCCTCTCCTGTAGGTGCTATTAGCTGAACTCAGAGCTGAAAATAAAGACAAATGCCTGGAAACAAAAGAGAGGAAAATGACAACAGCCAATAACAATCAGAACTTCTGCTGATGTTTTCAGTCATTCATGGTGTTTTAAAGTCTAAATGTTTGCACCTTTAGATTAGATTACCTTTAGAACAGTTAATTAGCTCATAATTAGCTATTACAAATTTATTTAGGTTTGATCATTACATAAATTATTTTTTTAATTGCAGAAAAAATAGTGTTTTAAAAGTTAGTTATATTATAAGAAACATCATTAATCGCAACACTCAACATCAACACTCAAATTTTCTCAGAATTGTGCCGCCCTTAATTTACTTTTCCAGCTTATAAGTTATTTAATCACTGTTTTAATTACTGGCCTTAACTAATATGTACTTACACTGAAATTAATCATTTGTTACAATATACTTATTGTGTAACTACACATTTTTGAATAGTATTTATGATTGATTAAATACATGCACGTAATTACAACCATAATAAATATATGTAAATACTTCTTTAAGTACACATAACCCAAACCTGTACCTAACCCGATCCGTATGGCACCTCAAGCACACCAGAAGTGCTCTGCAATGCATTATGAACACAGTAAAAGTACATTTTATTTATTTTTTGGTGTAAATACATAGTAGTTAAGGCCACTTAACATAAAGTGCGACCTAACTTGATAATTGCTTCTAATTACTCTAAACCAGGGATACCCAAACTCAGAACCAGGGGTGCCCAAACAAAAGATTCTAGTAAGCTTAATAAGAGATTGGTCGGCTGGTTTAGGTGTGTCTAATTTAAGTTGGATCTAAAAATTGAGGTAAAGTTGGTTTTAGATTGGCACAGTGTTCATTTCAACAGTCCCTTTATTGTTTACAATGCTAATTTGAATGTTCAGTCTGAAATCACATGCTAGTATGACTTCAAAACAACATTAGCATTATTTAAATGACCAACAATGTTGTACTTTGATAATCATTGGCTGCTAGTATGATTTCCCTGTTTGTAATTTGCACATAATACTTTTCTGAAATTATATTATTAAGGAGCATGTTTGAAGAATGTGCAAATATAAAACCAACTTTACTTCACTGATCTAAAATATGCAGGACACTGGCCTCCAAGAGCGTGTTTGGGCACTCTTACACTAAACACTGCTCCTTACCCACCCAAACAAACAGGCTGTCAGTGATGAGGTGCAGCAGGACGCCGGTGGCCACATTTCCCAGATTCTCCAGCTTCAGCTCCTCATCCTGGGACTCTTCATTGAGGGCAGAGCTGAACTCGGAGTCTCTGACGGTGCTGTAGGCACTCAGAACGGTCCCGGCCAGCAGGAGGGCGGACAGGGCCGTGTATGTCTGCAAACTAGGCCAGGGGAAACGCTCCAGAAACAGCAGAGGCATCCTGACCACAGATCAGCTCAGATCCTCACAGTTCCACGCGTACAGCAGCCTTCTGAACTCTGCTCCAGGAGAAACTTGATGATGTCCTTTTATTGATGACAGTCCGAGTCCTTCACAATTCAAACTCCTCTTAAATACACACAGATATCAGGATTTTAGGCGTGTTTACATTCGCACGGCGGCTTGCTGTGATGTGTCAACAACTTAAAGGACACGTAACGTTAGATTTAACGCGGAAGACTGGCTAAACACAGGCTAAAAACACAATGTCATTACATACTACGTTTAAACGACATTAAACGAAACTGTCGAGCCGTTAGTGAATATGTACATTGCAAAAAAACAAAACGGTCGCTTATATTTAAAACGTTAGCATTAATGCTAACCTGCTTTAGCCGCGGACTGCTTTAAACGCGACAAACTCGTCGGACTTAGTTTAACCGCGTCCCATGACGCTCGACGGTGATTATGAGATCTGCTGGTGTTTAATAAACCTACGAAAGGTCATGTTTATATCTGTTTCTCTGGCTGTTTCTGGCACTTTCTGACTGTCACTCATACCTGTTTCCGCTGCCTCCGCTTGACGTCATTTTCTGGTCTTCGGGCGATTATGTGTCGATGGGCGGGGCTTCAGATGTAAACAAATAGCAGGTATTTAAATTACATTACGCGATAAATAATTAAAGTTATTGTGACTGAAACAGCACAATGGTCTTTTAACTACGTTAACCTCGTGTTAAAACTTTGTTTACCTCACATAAATAATGAACAACATATAATTCGCCAGAATGTAGAATTGTTTTAAAGGTTTTAAACTTCAAAACGAACATTTATATCAGTATATGGTATGTATACATGTCTGAGTTTATTATTATTATTTTAGTTTGTGGTACCAAAATAGCACAACAGCAATTGTTTGTTTACCTCACATAAGCATTCTTTATACGGCTAAAATAAAATAGATGAAATGTTTTAACATCTTAATAATACTTAATTATTGTAGTTTTACTTAGTTACTAAAATTGTACATTTAAAAAAAAATATTTTAAACGTAAAAACAATTATACCAGTTAATTATGTGCAATTTTTGAATTCCAGTGCATTTCTGTGAGTTATTATTATTATTGCAGTAAATTTCCGCTAAATTAACACAATGCTAATTGTTTGTTTACTTCATAAAAAGTCCTATTTTTATTATGCTTTCTGTTAATGTGCTTTATAGCACTAAAATAAAATGCATAGCATCTTTTTAATACTAATTATTCTAATCATTTTAGAAATCATGAAACAAACAACTTTCCCATAGACTTGAATTGTAAAAGACTGTCATTGACTTAACATTGGATCAACATTTGTAAGCTCATAACTAGCCAGCAGCCATTCACTGATAACCTTTTAACTTAGCCACACCCTATCAACAACTCACAACACCCTAGCATCTGTCCCGTAGACTGTGACTAGCTGTTCTAAAACATGCTAATTATTCTAACATGCTACTGACATGCTAATCTTGCTAGAAATATGCTAACAGCATGCTAGTCATGCTAGCACATGCTAATTCATGCTAACACCATGCAAAGACCCTTTAAGGCATTTCATTCAGCTGCCATCTTTGAAACGCCTCCCTGGCAGTATACTCTGGCATTCTGTATGAATGAAAAAATATTAAATTCTCCAAAACTGCTTGACAAACCTACGACTTCATTACATATTATGAATTACCAATAAGATTGAACAACAACTGTCTCATAAGTTTCGTTTCTAAATGTTCGAATCACACAAAATCTGCTCAGAGCCCGTCCCTGAAGAAACATCAGTCTATAGTGATCACTGATTGGCTCCTGTACTAGTGGGCGGGGCTTAATTCACCAGTTTTCCCCATTTAAAACTATACAAGTGATACGTCTTGTGTGTTCTAGTCTTTGCAACATGCTAATTCATGCTAAAGTCATGATAGCAGGATGCTAAAATCATGCTAGAAACATGCTAATTCATGATAGAATCATGCTAACAACATGCTAATTCATGCTGTGATTACTTTATGGCGCTAAAATAAAATGCATGACATATTTTTAATACTAATTATCATTTTCTTTACCTCTGAAACAAACAAAAATTACTTAAACTAATGAATTATGAGCAGTTGATCAATTTCAGCACATTCATATCAAAAATAGCTATTATTACAATTACTACTACTATTAAAAACTAAAAAGCATGGCATTTGTTTATTTACATCACATAAACTGTGGAAAACATATTAATGAGACGCCTAAATATTAATACACGTCTAAATTAAAATGCATAAAACGTCTTTATACAACTTTATTATATTAATTTAAATTATTTACTTTTTTAAACATCTTTTCTAAAACCTTTGAAACATTAAAAAAGTACATTTATACTAATTAATTATATGTTGTTTATCAATTCAAGCACATCTCTTAGACTTCATGTCATTCATTCATTCATTTTCCTTTGGCTTTGTTCATCAGGGGTCACCACAGCAGAATGAACCGCCAACTATTCCAGTGTATGTTATGCACAGCGGATGCCTTCGCAGTACTGGCAACCACCCTTTCACACACACACATTCATACACTGCGGCCAATTTAGTTCATCAGTTCCCCTATAGCGCATGTGTTTGGACTGTGGGGGAAACCGGAGCACAACACTGGGAGAACATGCAAACTCCACATAGGACTTCATGTCACAAAATCTTATTTTATGTTCAGTAAAAATTCATAAATACAAAGACATTTCCAAAGAAGATCAAGCAACAGTTAAAGATACATGAAATGCCAAACAGGTAACAGTTTTAAAATGAACACTCAGCAGGTTAAAACACGGGACTGTGTGCGTCACAGGCCCGCAGCCAGCCTGGTGAAAGGGGTGGTTCTTTTTTTCTCAAAATGTGGAACTTTTTGCAGTTATTTACCTCATTTTATATTAAATTCTGAGATTTAAATACTGCATTTTAGTGACTATTTGTAATATAGCACTATTTTTAGCTGGATTAGCTTGTCGGATGGTCATCATAACCACACTTGTTAATGTACCAAAATATTTCCTAAAGATTTAGATTCATTCATTCATTTTCTTTTCGGCTTAGTCCTTTTATTTATCAGGGGTGGCCACAGCGGAATGAACCGCCAACTTATCCAGCATATGTTTTACACAGCGGATGCCCTTCCAGCTGCAACCCATCACTGGGAAACACCCATACACACTCATTCACTACGGACAATATAGCCTACCCAATTCACCTATACCACATGTGTTTGGACTGTGGGGGAAACCGGAGCACCCAAAGGAAACCCACACCAACACAGGGAGAACATGCAAACTCCATACAGAAATGCCAACTGAACCAGCCGAGGCTCAAACTAACGACCTTCTTGCTGTGAGTTGATCGTGCTACCCACTGCGCCACCCTGACGCCCCAATAGCCAAATTAGTATTCAAATTAATTATAATATGGGCCGCTTTTGGTGCTTCTCATGCTGTTATCTGTCGTTTTTTGTTAGAAGAATAAAGTCCAAGATTTAGAATAAAAGTTACTGTCAAATGTTTTCTCTAAAAACAGTACAGTAGCTAAAGATGACTTCACTTACATCCGATTGTATATTTTCTTGCACAGCTGGATGTTGAACTCATGAAAAATAAGAGTTTGAATTGGACAAAACGGATTAGCTGAAGTCACAGTGATGTGACGCTCCATAGAGGATTGGGCTTGGTCTTAAAGCCTTTTTCGATGGGGTATTTTCACAATTTATGATAGTGTAGCAGTCAAAATAGGACGAATGAGCTAATGTATGGGACAAATTCTGGACCTCCGTCATTGAGGGGTGGGTGTTTCGAACCAACCGAACCCCCGCTGGCTACGACCCTGCATCATATGCTGCATATTTTACCTTTATAGTTTATTCAGATCTTTTTATGATCATCCCCAACTCCGCTAATAGATTTCACATTCACGATCAAATCTGGAAGCTTTTCAGAAAGGCTACAATAAAAGGCTCGTCAAGTTAAGGCACATGATGAATCAAAAACCAAGTCATTTTACATTCACATTTGATATGCTGGTTTTTAAAAAAGAAAAACGTTCACAATCTTCATCCTATGTTAAGCGTTTATATACACGGTATTGCTAAATGTGCAGTAAATGCAGAGCAAATCAAACAGTTACAGTGGGATCTTCAAGTCCTGCGCAGCATGCACCGTTTCCACTGATCCTGGATCAGACGTCTCCGTTACGGCACGCTGTTGCCATTCCCTGATTCTGGAGCGTCGAATAAGTCTCTTACAATGATTTCGCTCACTGAAAAAAGAAGACAGACCATTTGAATCTCACAAAACATTGCATTATCATTCAATATAACTGATTTAAAGGGGAGCTATTATGCAGAATTCACTTTTATAAATGGTTTAAACACAGTTCTGTGGTAGGAGTGTGTGAATATAACCAGCTTCTAATGGTTAAGGTGTATTAGAAGTATTGTTTATAATCACACTTGATGAAAACAGTCAGCAGAAACCCTGTGATTGACATTCTCCCTTTGTACGTGTCATCAGAGAGGGAAAGCCCCGCCCACTAGTAAACATCTCTCCCTCATTAGCATAAATTAGAAGCAGTGAGAAGCAGCTGTCTGCCATTTTCACACAGATAACGTTAGCCCTGTTTTGAAACAGCCACTATGCTGACACACAGGCCTCTGTAGCCCCGCCCTCTTGAAAATCTCATTTGAATTTAAAGCAACATTCGCCAAAACATTATTAGTGTGGTATTTTGAGCTGAAACTTCACCCACACATTCATCAGAGACTTATTTTACACCTTGTGAAGGGGCATAATAGGACCCTTTAAAACAGAGATGCCCAAAGTATGTCCTGCGGGCCAAAGTTGGCCCATTGTAACCTTTGATTTGGCCCACCATCCCATCTGAGAGGGGAGTGAGTATGATGGAGAGGTTTGGGGCGAATGCTATTAAAACTTAATAGCAATTTAATAACAAACTTAATAACAAACTTAAGCTAAAGCACAGAGGTGTCAAACCACAAGGACTGAAACTGAGATACAACTGTTAGTCAACAACCAGTGCATCCTGTGTTTGCTTTGACTTCCTAATAGACAAACACAACTATTAATACACTTTAAATGCACACGTCACTTACAGCAGGACACATGTGGAGGGGAAACTGAGAATACGGTGTGGGATAATAATGTATGCATATAAGACAGAGGAGGCAGAGGGGTTTACATTCAGATGAGAATTTGGATAACACACACACTCCCTCACACAAACATGAACGTGCATACGTAGACACTCCCCCACACAAACATGCACACACACACACACACAAAAACATAAACGTGCATACACACAGTCACACACACAGATACACGCACACAGAGACACGTGCACACACACCCAAACCCACACACTCATGTTAGTTTTTGTGAATTGTGGGGACATTACTTTGATTTCCACTGCTTTTCTACTGTACAGACTGTAATTTCTACTGCGCTAAACCCCATCCTGCCCCTAAAACAACCCTCGCAGGAGACTGTGAGTAGTTTTACTTTGTGAATAAACTCATTCTGTGTGATTTAAAAGTATTTGGACAAATGAAGACATCAGCAATGACCTCACCTTCTAGTAATACCTGTGTCATTACGCAGATTTGTGTCCTGATATGTCACAAATACACATACCCCCCCAAACACACACACACACAAACGTGCTGGCATGCTGAAGCCGGACAGCAGCTCTCCCTCATCAGGGGTTTTCCAGTCCACTGCACCACAGATAACGTCCAGGAGTCCAGGTGAACAGCAAAAATAGCTTCCGTTCATGGCTTCCTGTCACTCCACTACACTGAGCACAATTGATTTTGAGCACTCTTTAACTTGAACTACTCTGACTATTCTTAAAGGGATAGTTCACTCAAAAATTAAAAATAATACACTTCTTCCTTAGCTTCATTCATTCATTTTTCTTTGGCTATAAGTCCCTTTATTTATCAGGGGTCACCACAGCGGAATGAACCAGTGCTAACCACTGAGGTCCCATTTACACTAATACATTTTAGTTTTAAAACGCATACGTTTTGCTCTGTCCACACTACCTCAGAGTTTTCGAGCTCTGAAAACGGAGTGTTTTGGAAACGCTGAAGAGGCTGTTTTGGTTTTAAACCGCTCCTGCTGAGTGTCAGTGTGGATGGGGGAAAACGGAAACATCTGAAAACAGAGGCGTGGCTGCAGACATACGCCTATCTGATTGGAGCTTTTGCCTCAATATTACAGCTTTTCCAACTGCTTACACACACAATTACACCAATAAAAATGATAAATATTTCCCTACATGAGTTGTATTTGGGCATTTATGAATCGTGTTTTGAATTTACGAATTGGATTTGGGCATTTATGAAGCGTGTTTTGAATTTACGAATTGGATTTGGGCAATTATGAATCGTGTTTTAAATTTACGAATTGGATTTGGGCATTTATGAAGCGTGTTTTGAATTTACGAATTGGATTTGGGCATTTATGAATCGTGTTTTGAATTTACGAATTGGATTTGGGCATTTATGAATCGTGTTTTGAATTTACGAATTGGATTTCGGCATTTATGAATCGTGTTTTGAATTTACGAATTGGATTTGGGCATTTATGAATCGTGTTTTGAATTTACGAATTGGATTTCGGCATTTATGAATCGTGTTTTGAATTTACGAATTGGATTTGGGCATTTATGAATCGTGTTTTGAATTTACGAATTGGATTTCGGCATTTATGAATCGTGTTTTGAATTTACGAATTGGATTTGGGCATTTAGGAATCGTGTTTTGAATTTACGAATTGGATTTGGGCATTTATGAATCGTGTTTTGAATTTACGAATTGGATTTGGGCATTTATGAATCGTGTTTTGAATTTACGAATTGCGAATTTAATTTTAGAAATGTGAATTGTAATTATTATTTTTTATATTGTACATTTTTATTAATTATGTATTATTTTTGAGACTGATCTGGCTCCATAATCTTTGCGTTCAGGCAAAAAACGTTACCTGAGAACAAGTAATAGATTCAAAAGACCAAAGTCAGAGAATTTAGATATACACACACAGAGTAAAACAAGCACAAGCACAAGCACAGACACACACACACGCATAGAAACACACACTCAATTGCACACTCACTTACACACACAAAGTAAAACACACACAGACACACACACAGCTACAAAATGTAAATAATGTTTGAACAGCTCAAAGTCATGGCCGTGTGTCGTGCAGGCGGCTAATCAACGTATGTCACAATACAGCTGCGCAAAACTAGCGGCGGATTAGCCTTGCCGCTATATTTAGCCCTTTCTGGGACTCCATGCAATGCCAGTATCCTCTTTCCCAGCGCACTGCGGGACGGCAGACTATAATTAGGCTCAAACCAAACAGGCTTCCAGACACTCGGGGTGGCAGCTGCTCGCTTCCCTTCAGAGTAAACAAAAAGCATTGCTAGCATATGCCACCAAGCTAGCGCATACTTTGCTAATTCGCTGTGTGTTTATTGAGCCAGCAGAAGAAAGTGTGTATTGCATGCAAACACATAATAGTGGTGCTGACTTGAAAATGTAAATGGACAATTTTTTCAGGGTTCTTTGAATGCACTTACACATTATAGGTGCTGTATGTGAGTGTTTGACTCTTCTGAAGCGTCAAAATGCCATAATATGCTTGCAGATATTTCAGAAACATGCCAAGTGAACATTCTTGTTTGTCAGTAATGCTGAAGTGAGATATTCTGCTTTGAAAATGTGCATTATGTGCCGGCTGTCTATGTTTTGGTCATTTTAACCCGCCCACTGTCACTTTAGCCAATTATATTTCAGCACCCGGGATGCCTTCCTTTTTTTTTCAAATACCACCTAGCAACAAATTTAGCAATATTTAACAATTATTAGGCTACAATTTTTAAAAAGTGACTCAAAAGAGCAGTGGCTGCAGGCTTCACTCAAATTGCTAGCTCAGATTGTTTTTCATAACTGTTAATTTACTGATATTCGTTAACGTATAATTGTTGGTAATTTGGGTAGCAATAAATTCCAATATCGCTATAATTCAAGAGTTCCCACTTAGATATGCTTGGCGTATAAAGCAGGTTTGGCATGCTGTCCCGGGAGAGAACCCTGAGCTCGGAGATATTTGAGCCCAGGGCTCCCGCCCGGTCGATAGGCATATCAGGAGATCCGAGATCAGGTAGGTCTCGAGAGCTCCACCTTTAGAAAAGGGAGGAAAAGGAGGAGATGGGGTGGAAGGGGGGATTCTTCCAAACGAAGATAGAAACAGTAGGGAGAAAATGATCCATTTCATACAAATCTAAACGAACATATTTCAAATAATGTTTTTGCTGAGATGGCCTGTCAATCTGAGAAAAAGTAGTTTTGAGTTGCGATGACGTCTTCACGCAAAGTAATATGTTAATAAGTACCTATTTATTGTGCATCTGGATGTAATGTTTTAATATAATATAATACATGGCACAGCAGACAGTAGAAACAAAACGGGCTTATGCTTGTCAGATACTTCGTGATGGCGTCACTGATATGCAAAATAGTGTGTGACGTCATCTAGCAACATTTAGCTACTTTTCGGGCATGCTTTAACTACTTTTCATTGGAAATAGTTGGCAACACTGAATGTATCTGTCTGCGGACTGCAAGACAGGGGTGTAACATGAAAGGGTGAAACTTGTAAATAAGGGAGGCATAACTTGCATTTATCGAGATCGCATTGAACTATGCGAGGTGTCATAACGAGATGTTGTTGGCAAGATGGCGGAAATACTTAACTGAGAACACTGTCTCCAAATGTATCCATTAGTATATTCATTAATTTAGCAACTCCACCATATGACTCGCTGACTTCTTCATCCGTTTTGACAGTTAGCCTACTCAGCGTCGCCCCCTGTGGTTGCAAATAACAGTACAACAGCGAGCATGTCAAGTGTGAAAGCCGCCGCAACTCGCGGCTGTACGTTAATGTGGTGAGTGAGGAGGGGCCGAGAGTTGTGAGGGCGTGCGTGGTGGGTGGCATGAGTGAGATAATCAGGGACACCTTGAAGCGTCACCTGCCTCGAGTCTCACGGAGGAGCCCTGGAAGCTAAACGGAGAGATGCCAGTGCTAGGAGAGAGAGGACCGGGCTCGGACATATTGGTTTACCATGAGGAGCAGTGCCCGTTCGTCTGCCCAGAGTGCCGGGGTGGCGTGAGGCTGGCGACTCAGCTGCTGCGGACGTCTCCCAGCATGGGGAGGAGCAGGGGACACGGAGCTCCCCACCGGAAGAGAAAGAGCTGAAGGGAGCCATCCCAGAGAGCTCAGGGGAGTCACTGCTGTCCGCCATGACCCCCAAAGCCTGCGTCCATCCACCAAAGAGGAAGCGGAGCAGGAGACCAGAAATGTCGTCAGCCAGGAGAACTGCCGCCGGACACCATAAGATGAACAGGTGGATAGATTCCTCCACAGGGCTCGCAGCACATCATCGGATCTCTCAGCTGGTTGAGGACAGAGTGACACGCTCTGGAGAACCAAACCCCAATTTCTTTTTTCCCCCTCTCTCCCCTCTTTCTGTCGCTTTTCAGTCTCTCCTCAGCTATCCAGCTCCTTTCTCTCAGCCCTTTTATTCTCAGGTTTTGCTGATCCTGAAGTACGAACGTTAGACGTTAATAACTGTAATGGTTGGGTTTAGGTCTGGAGTAGTGTAAACGATCTTGCCGACAACATAGTTTTGACATGTGGGTCTCCATAACTTCAAGTTACACCTCTAATGTACGACACGTTAAGCCCCTTCATGTTACACACCTGTCTTGCAGACCCTACTTGAAAAACTGCATGTTTAATTCATTCGGTCATGAAGGCTCTCAAAACGTGCATCCGCAACCGAAATGTGACCTTCAGTGGACAGTAGCAGACTCTGAAACAAGACGCAGATTCAAAGTTCCACATGAGGTTATTAATTAGCAAAAATATTAATATTACGAAAGTAAACAATAGGTGAGCAGATTACATTGTAACCCTGTGTCCTAACAACATGCTACACAAGTTTTAATCACTTCCACATACACATTGCTGAGTCTTGTTTTACCCCGTGTAGCATTACAAAGCGTTTTTCCTTGTTTGTCTTGCCATGTTTTGATCCTTGATTAGTTTATCGTTACCGTTGTCTCGCCGCCTGTCCTGACCATTTGCCTGTTTCTGACTCTGCCCAACTCAGTTGTCAGCGTCCTTTCATTACAGTTATGTTTTAACGTTTGAAACTTTCTTTTTGATAACTTTATTAGTTTGATAAAGACATGTTGGTTTCATAATTATTATTATTGTATATTATTGACATGTTCTTGGGTTGGTACTATAAAAAAAATTAGTGCTACTCTTACTTACAATGGAGTTCTATGGTGTCCAGTGGTCCATCGTTATATATATAAACTGTAAACATGTTAAACTGTAGATTTAAATTTTCAACATCAAAAATCGACAGAGCAGAGATCAACATCCCATAATGCAATGCACAACTGGAAATACACGGAAAACACTTGTGAATCACAACATTTATATATGTTGTATTTTATAGGAACATTCCTCTGCTGTGATCATTCAGCTGTACTAGAACTGCACTGAAGTCTACTATATAAGAAAACTCCTGCAATGTTTCCCACAATTTTTAAAAATTCTTTACGACTGAAAAATCAAAGACACGAAAATCTTGGATGACAAGGGTGTGAGTAAATTACCGGGAAACTTTCACTCAGGAATGAACTAATCCTTTAACGGACATGTGAACCGCAGGACCACACATGAATGTGATATTTGGGCTTGGGCCAAATAAGCCTGAAAGACCTGATTAGCTGGATCAGGTGCACTCACTTATGGGTAAAGCTAAACACTGCATGGCCCTCTGGGTAATGAGTTTGACACGCTAAATCTTCCCATTAGCTGCCTAAGAAGACTTTGTGATAAATCTTGTGGCCATTCTTCAGGAATGGTGTTAATTTATTGTTTAGAGAATCCTTTACTCCTGAGCAGAGCTTGGCTTTCTGAGATTTTTTTACTGAGATTTTGATTCACAGTGTTCTGTCATAATCTATTATATTTATCCATTGTTTTAATTATCATTCATTCATTCATTTTCCTTCGGCTTAGTTCCTTTATTCATCAGGGGTCGCCACAGCGTAATGAACCGCCAACTATTTCAAATTCTACACACACATCACCCCTTAATGGCAATGTGAAAAAAGAGTTTTTGAAACTGTTGCAAAATTATTAAAAATAAAAAAGCTGAAGAATCCCATGTACATCAGTGTTCACAGCCTTTGAAGCTGTAAATTGAGCTCAGGTCCATTCTGTTTCCACTGATCATTCTGGAGATGATTTCAGCAGCTTCATTGGAGTTCACCTGTGGTCAATTCAGTTGATTGGACATGATTTGAAAAGGCATACACCTGTCTATATAAGCTCCCAGGGTTGACAGTGCATGTCAAAGCACAAACCAAGCATGAAGACAAAGGAATTGCCTGTAGGCACAAGGCTGGGGAAGGTTACAGAAACATTTCTGCTGCTCTGAAAGTTCCAATGAGCACAGCGGTCTCCATCATCCATAAGTGGAAGATGTTTGGAACCACCAGGACTCTTCCTAGAGCTGGCCGGCCATCTTCAGAGACATCCTGAATGAAAACCTGCTTCAGAGTGCTCTTGACCTCAGACGGGGGCGACAGTTCATCTTCCAGCAGGACAATTTACCAAAGCACACCACCAAAATATTAATGGAGTGGCTCCACAACAACTCGGTGAATGTCCTTCGTTAATGGCCCAGCCAGAGCCCAGACCTAAATCCTATTGAACATCTCTGGAGAGATCTAAAAATGGCTGAACATCGTCGCTTCCCATCCAACCAGATTGAGATTGAGAGGTACTGCAAAGAGGAATGGGCCAAAAATCCCAAAGACAGGTGTGCCGAGCTTGTGGCATCATATTCAAAAAGACTTGAGGCTGTAATCGCTGCGAAAGGTGCATCAACAAAGTATTGAGCAAAGGCTGTGAATACTGATGTACATGTGACTTTACAGCTTTTTTATTTTAAATAAATTTGCAACAATTTCAAAAACTCTTTTCTCACATTGTCATTATGGGGTGTTGTGTGTAGAATGTTGAGGAAATCAATGAATTTAATCCAATTTGGAATAAGGCTGTAACATAAACAAATGTGGAAATAGTGAAGCGCTATCAACACTTTCCGAATGCACTGTATATAGGTGATGTGTATGTGTACATGTTAAATCAAGTGTATTAAGTGTTAAGTGTAAGGGCTTTTACAGTGATAAGGTCAATAGTCTCACCGTCATCGAGAGTGATATCCTGCAGGCCCACAGACTGAAAATCCAGCTCTTTGTCTTCCTCCGGTTCCTCTTTAATGTTAAGGCGTTCTCCATTTTCAGACACACAGTAACGTTCGCCGGACTCCACAAGAGATGCATTCGCCGGTTCAGCGTTCTCGCTAGTCGACGGAGATGTAGAAGGCACTTTGGAGACTGTAGGAAGCCCCTGGGAAGAGGAGGATTGTGGGATTGAAACCGCATCTATGGAGTGCAGACCCGTCGCATCCAAGATAGGATTGTCCAGATTCTGACTACGAATGCATTGGTATCCTTTGTCCAATCGAGTCGATGTTTGCTCTAGAAAACCGCTAACCACTGGAGGACTGGGTTGTGATATGTAGGACGGATCCTGATGAGGTTTTTGGTACAAAGAGCTGTTGAATTCAATCAGTGAAGAAGGAAACATGGAGTGGAGATCCGTTCTGGGAT